>NC_136004.1:29169362-29399362 GCF_048128805.1 Centroberyx gerrardi | reverse complement strand
TAGTCTTTTGCCAGTTGCCTTCCTGTGAGTGAGGCAGAGAAAGAATCCTGTTGTCATGAATGGGCCCTGATCAACGATCAATACGTTATCAATACACTGATGCCTACTGTGCACATCCAAAGACTGTCAGTATGCAGACAAAACAGCGAACGCCATTTGAAAACGAACTGAAATGGAAGTCAAATTTCAAAATAAAACAAAAACTGACTGAAACGGTAAAACTTGAATAACTCTGTTGCGGTGTAACCCCTCTGGCCTGTTCGTTTTCTTTTACCCACTGTCCTCCTCTGGAGCGGTGTTGTGTATCGCTCAGCCTCTTAGTGTATGTGTGTGTGTGTGTGTGTGTGTGTGTGTGTGTGTGTGTGTGGGCAGCTGGTTGTTCTAGCGCCCTTCGTCACTGCTGGAGAGGGGAAGACGCCTCCTCTCTCAGCCAGAAGCCTTCCTGCAGATCTGTTACATTGCAGCTCCTCCAGTAGCCCCCCCCCACACACACACACACACACACACACACACACCCCTCTCCTCGGTGACCCGGCCAGACGCAGGCCCTGCTGGTCAAGCTGTGTCCACAAGCTCCTGGGTAAACAACGGGGACCGGACACATGCAGGCGAGGCTGGGCATCGCGGTGGGAAAGTGGCCACAAATCACTGCCAATCACTTTTGCTTTGATTCCCTTTTGCAGAGGTCAAGTAGATGGTGTAGAGAGAATTGGTTTGCTGAGATAGAACAAACTTGGAGGCATTGTTTTTGCAGCAGTAATCAATAAATCCCTTTTACATATGCAGTTTTATTCATAAGTGGTACGGGACTTTGTAGTGTAGCTGTCGTATGTGAATGAGAGTCAAAATTTCAGAAATGTGTCTCTGTAGACAGACTGAAGGCAGCGCTCACAGCAGTGTGAGGCCAAGTGCCAAAAACAAAGTTGAATAGATCTAGTGAAGAGGCACCACTCACAATATGAATGTATTTATTTATTCTATTTATTATATTTGCTGTTTCAAGACCAAGTTCAGCACGACTAATGTGTTGTTAGTCGGTAAAAATATTTTCAAATTGAACGAATGACAGGATAAGAGAGCTCCTTATCATCCAGGCATACGAATAAATTTGGCATCCCAAATAATTAGCAAACTGAAATCTCTTACTGTAGCACAAATTTAAAAAAAAGTCAATCACCGCTGTGACAAAAGTGGCATCAACAGAATAAGCTGTCTGTTTTCAACTAAGCCGGTCGTGATTTGTGTGAACAAGCTAGACCTGCAATCTTTTTCAGAAAAATAAGTTCTAGGTATCCTATGTGTGAGAGTGACTACCAATTCTGTATTAAAAATGAGGGGCCCTTTAAATAAAATGCCTCAATTTTGTGTTTGTGTAACATTATGAAAAAACAGGCCTACTCACTGTGCTATAATAGCTATCGTTCATAAGCCAATTATAAGTCATTAATTCACATTTAGAAATGCACCACCTTAACTGTGTTTATAGACTGTTAATTGTCAAGGACTTCATTAACACTGAACATTTGCAGATGGTTTACAAATCATTACACTAAATATAGCCGTTGGTTGCTGAAAGCAGAATGAAGACGTATTAAAGATCCTCAGGGTCGGCTGGACTTTTGTCTCAGGTAGAAGATACATTTCCATCTGACACATGTGTCCCTCAACCCTACATAAAAGAAAGGTGTAAGTCAATGTGCATGACCTTGCATAAACACTTGCCATAAAAGTTAACACAGAGGATTTGAAGTGCTTCAGCTCCTTGATGTGGGCTCGCTGATGACCTGCCCAGATCTGCTCCTTTTGCAGAGGCCAGCTGCTCCTACGGCTACTTCAAATCATCAACCCGGCAAGTATGACGCAGCTATTTCCGTGCGAGCGGGTTACAATAGCGAGAGGAATGCTCGCAAAGCCATAAAAAAAGCAAACGGGATCTGGAATCTAGATTGGGGCATATAAAGCCGGTGCATTAATCTCTGCTGGAGGTTTTCCTTTTGTGTTCTGGAAGTCGGTCTCTTCCGCAGAGCGGCGGCCGGCGCTGACCTCTGCGTCTGTCCGACCGGAGCTTTAACAAGCGGCCTCGACCCCTCGCCGCCTCTCATTGGCTCCCTCGGTGAGAGCGAGGAAGCCGGACTCGGGCGGGGCGGGGCGGGACGGGACGGGATGGAAGTCTATAAAGGATGTAGGGTGATGTGATCTACTGAACTAATCTTGTTCTCGGATACACAAGCCCCGAAGCTTAGAATAAATCAGAAGAGAAACCCCCCCCTCCCCCCCCATTCCTCCCAAAAGCTCCCGCTCTCTTTTTTTTTGATCCTCTTTTTTCGTTCCAAGATCCCACATGTGCTCAATATATCACTTAGACTGTATCACCTTCTCCCTTTGTTTATCATCTCCTAGGATAACCATGTGGAATCCCCATCTTCTCCCCTTTCCCTTGTCTCCAGGATTTCCAAACGTATTTTACAAGCGACCAGTTACTGAGTCTAATGGTTTGCAGCAGCGGAGCTGGTAGCGCACATGATATCTTGAATGTAACAATCAAAGAGGCATGCAAGATTTCGGTATTTCCGCTGGCTTACAGATGTGCTGAGGAGTCCAGCTCCAGAAGCCGTAATCTCAGTTAAAGACACCAAAAAAAAAACCTACTTCAAACAAGCTAACATCTTATTGCCATGTGTCACTATTACAGACAAACACTTAAAGGGAGCGACTTGCATCACCGGTGTTTACTGTGCATCCTAAGCTTCAATAGCTTCAATTGTTGGCTGTGTGATGCCAAATAAAGTACAGTAAATAGAGCAATTACTGAGCAAATGCTAATATGTATCTTACGGTAACACTTTACAATAAGGGTCACTAAGTTAAGGGTTAGTTAATGCTTAATAGGGTTAGTTAATGCTTAATAACGGTTAACTAACCCTTAATTAACAGTTAACTAATGTGTAATTTACTAATGGTGTTCATGTTAACTAAGGTATTAATTTATACATTATTTAATAGTTTATAAAGATGACTATTAAATAATGTATAAATTAATACCTTAGTTAACATGAACACCATTAGTAAATGATTACCAGACACATTAGTTAACTGTTAATTAAGGGTTAGTTAATGCTTATTAAGCATTAACTAACCCTTAACTTAGTGACCCTTATTGTAAAGTGTTACCTATCTTACTAATGAACAAATAAATAAATGTGCAGCATATTTCCTTGATATTAAGCATATTTTGTGTTGATTTCTTCCCTGTGGTTCTACAGTGTCGGACACTTCATACCGAGTTACAATCTTGGCAAAGTGACAGAGCAGAGCGGTGACAGAGGGTTTTCATTATTATTATCAAAGATGCACCAGGCACATTTCGCACGTTGGCGCCTCCAAATGGCAGCGAGAGGCAATTGTTTGAATAATTTGAGCTTTAATACCCAGAAATCCTGCAAGGTGACGTCAGCAAACTGCACACACTCATGTTTACCGACCCGGCCGGTCTGTGATGCTTTATACCAAAGGAAAATAAAGAGATGAGAGGGAAAGGTCTAACATTGGTGAGTCCAGCTTTGATTTGGGTGGAGAAGCGACCAAACCAGACACCAGAATTTCATTTGGGCAAATTTAGGAATCTCAATTAAAGGAGATGTGACTCTCTTCTCTGTTGCTGCGCCACTTTCTGATCTGGGCTGATAACAAATAGACGGGTGTGTTTTCCATAAATATCTCGCCTAGTCCAAAGTTGTCTAAGTTTCCAAGAATAAGATGGCAGAGGAAGTTATCTCACCTTTGGAGACCGATGAAGATCCAAGAAATGAAATCAATGTAGTGTTGGTGGAAAGGATCGCTACATCATTTCTGTCAGTAAATCGCCCGGCTCAAAGGCAGCTGGATCAGAGAAACCTGCAGGTCAGTTTGACTCGCTGCCAGTCCCGATAGATAAATCTGCTCTGTGGCTCCAGTCTCCGTCTACATGAAGAGATCTCTCTGCATCTCCTCTGCTCTTCTTCAGCCCTTCAGTAAGTTATATTCTACTGGGTGAAACGGAGCCTCTATTCTTGTGTGTGCTCTGTTTTTTTCCACATTGCCTAAAACTAAAAAAACACACTTTTAGCAGTCAAATGAAAGGGAACTACAGGGGCATCACACCTAAATTCGCCCAAAGATTTCTCTTTGCTCACCGCTACAAAAAAGGATGAGACGTTATGGTATTTCAAACTTGAAAGCTTTTCACCTTTCAGTTTACTGATGTCAAAACCAGAATTAAGACAGTCATGCCCGGGGGCCAGTCGCTCCGCTCAGCCTTCCAAAAGGCAGACTGACAGATTTTGACTTGCTGCTCGTCTTCAGCAATTAGCTGGGGGTGTTTTCAGTTATCAGAGCAGAAATCAGGCAGCAAACAGAAGGCTTTACTACTTGTAACTTGATGCACGGCAGGCGCAGGCAGCCGCTCCGACAGGCTTGTTGCTGTTGAAACAGTCAAACAGACGTCAAGGGTGGAAGTCACTAATTACTCTGCTGTAACTGAGTAGCTTTTTTGTGTACTTGTGCTTTTTTGAGTCAGTAAGTCAGTCATTTTACTTCTATTTAAGTATGTTTTTATTGAAGTATTGTACTTAGCTACATTTTAAATCACATCCTTTACAGAGAACAGATTCTGTGTCTCTCCAACAGCAACAGAAACTGGACAATAAACATAGACTGACAAATTGTGGAGCCGTTCACAGTCAACGATCAGTCAGCAGAGAAGAGAAGAGTAATCTGGCTTTATTTTGTTTGTGCACTTTAGTTTGTAATTTCCAGATTTTCCATTGAAAAGAATCTAGTCTGAACTCTGACCTCTCTCCTTTTAGAATCACATGGAAAAGATCACAGCTAACAATGTTCTCTTTTCTAGAGAGTTCATTTTAAATGAGACACTTTTCACTTTTACTTCAGTAGATGTTCACACCAGTACTTTTACTTCTACTTAAGTAAAATATCAGCAAAGTAACAGTACTTCTATCTGATTAGGACATGCTAGTACTCTTTCCACTGCTGGTAGATGCCAAGCATTTCAGTGAAAGTTTGCCCTCGCTTCGCTCATAATAAAAAGAACTTTTATTTGAACAAGAGGCGGTAAACAAAATCTGTTAACTTGCTGAATTATATGTGGTTTCATTATTAGTAGATTCAGACAAACAAGGCGGCTCCTTGGAGGAGCATCAAAACGAATTAACTTTAAAATGTAGAGGAAAACTGAAGCCCACAGCAGCTTTACTGAGATGTAAAATGTTTGGATGCTTGGTGTGATCTGCTGCTGGTGTCAAAACAGCGAATAGGACTGAATAATAAAGATAATTATGAAGAGCCAGCGAGAGAGGAGGCGTCCAGGGTGAGAGGGGAAGAAGAAGAAAGAGGGGAGGTCACACATAGTGCTTGGCAAAATATGGAGTGCTAATGGAAGCAGGAAACGCATATTAATTTTAATGCTTCACATGCAAATACTTCTGTACTCTCCCACCGTCTTGTGTTACTCAATGCTCAGAAGACAAAAGCCGAGCGCTTCTCATGTTTCTGACCCCAACAAACCCTTTCTTGTGCGAGTCCAGCTTCTCCTCTGGTTGAATGGGAACTCGCAGGCGGCGAGGTTGCGTCGTGATTGGTTAATGCCGCGGCGTATTGCTCCCCGGGGAAGACTTCAGCTCTGACTTTATTGAGATGAAGTGAGCCGGCCGATGCTCTCGCGAGAGTTGGGCGGCTGACATATTTTTGTTTTGCAGCACACACCCTCTTGTTTGGGGCAAAACAGAAGGGGCTGCTGGGTACCAGGGCGCCACGAACTGGAGGAGAGGTGGCTTGTGGGGACTTTCCATGAATTTGGCTACTTTCAGACTTGTTTCCACGAGACAAGCATTTCTTGTTACAATGGAAAAAAAGGCAAGCTTTGTTGGTACTTCAAACAGCATGTGTCATATTAGATGAGACCAGTATGTCTAGTTTTGGTTGCATAAGACTTGCTTAACTGTAGCGTTTACTTCCAAACACCTTTAAATACAGGCCAAGAAGAAGAAAGCAACTTAAAAATAGATAAATACTTCACTACATTTCCATGTTGTAAATCCTTTGATTTAAGGCCTCCAGAAAACTTCTTTGCAACTAAGCCTGAGAATTTATTTGCACATACAAAAATCATAAAACACAGAAGAAAAAATGCAGAAATGCAGCTGGTGCAGGTGAAATAAAAAACAGATTTTAAAAAAAGGATTTTGTAAAAACATCTCTCCATAAAAGAAATAGAGGTAAATCAACAAAAAAAAAAAGATAACAGATGTCTCCAACATATTTGCTAATTTTTTTTTAAAGGCTGTTCATTTATAGTTTAAGATATGTTATCTACCTTTTAGTATATGGCTGTGAAAGATCTTTCATATTAATGTGGACATAATCTGACTGAGCTTCTGTCACAGTTCATATTCAAACCACTGTCACATTGCATTGATAGAGTTGTTCATAGGAATCTCCTCTGGTTGAATTTTATCTTAGAAGTGCGTCTTTTAAAATACAAACATTTCAAAATCATTATTTGAATCTCCTTGAAAAAGCTCCCAGCTCTACTGCAGCTCCAAACTATTTTGAAAAAGATGCGAGGTACAAATATATTACACAAAAAAGTATTTTGTGTACAGCAGTCACAGAAAAAGCCTTGATTGAATTAGTTCATTCAGACATTTATGGTATTGGGAACTGAAACTCATATATGAGCACTCAAATAAGAGGTTTTATCAGTCTTTTTTTTTAAATCAGGGAATAACACTGTGGAAATTGAAAATGAAAGAACCATTTTACAAATAAGGCCCAATCATTAAAACTCCATTTTCCTACTCAAGTCATACTGGGTCATCTACTCAGACTCAATAAGTTTTCCATTGTGATTGACAGTCTGTGCTCTCCACAGTCTTCTGGGGGGTCGGACACTTTATTGGTCAGTAAAGTGCTGTTCAGTTCGGAAAACAACTTTATTACTGAGCTTTTCCCCCGCAGAGTCACTTCACACCCAGAACAAATCAGCGGCGTTCATCTGAGCAGCGGCCGAGGAGGAGAGAGAGACGAGGAAACGACAGAGGAAGGAGGAGAGGAGAGAGAGAGAGAGAGAGAGAGAGATGTGATTAGAAAGAAGGAGGGAGAGAGAAGGGAGGAAGGGGAAAGACCGAAAGACTTTTGATCGGCCAACTTTATCCGTCAGCCAGAGGGTGAAACTGTATTTTCTCCCTGTGGTTGGAAGGGGCTTTCTCAGAGGCAGAAATAATCTCATTGGTTGAGTTAAACATCAGTGGGCGGAGCCAAAGAAAATCCCTGTTTTCATGAAACTTCCTACCAACCAATAAATATTTGGCCACAAAAAAAAAGACATATAGGCTATCATTAGCCCTGAACATGACTTCATTAAGTAAACTAATTGAACCAATTGAGCCATTGAACAAGTGAATAAATTCACAAATATGCAAATTGTACATACTGTGGCAGGCAGAACTGTTTACAGCACATTAACAGTATTCAATTATTTTTATTAAATACATGTCAAATCATCACTATTCTGTTAATCACAACACAGACTGATAAATAAGCCCGGTTTTCACAGGTAATTATAAATTTTTTTGTGATTTTCACTGATGCAGTGTGAATAAAACGCAGATTTAAAAGTGAACTCAGCGACCAAATGTGAGTTGCTACAGAGCCAAAAGCCCTAATTCAGAAAAGCTGATCCGCGTTACAAAGTAGCTCTGCTTTGCTTGCAGTGGCTAAATGATTAGACACATGCTGAAATCATTCCTGTTGACTTCCACTGCGTCCCGGAGCCGAATCAAAGAGACGCTGACAGTCCTCATATAACTTAATCCTTAGCAGGAGGAAATAAAACAACTGTGTGGTTTTGAGAGCGCTCGGTGGAGTGGAGGGACCCGACCTGGCCGGGTGTAACTGAGAAGGCCATGTCTGGTCGCCCCAGGTGCAGCAGAGGTGTTAAATGATGTGAGGAAATAAGCAATAACTGCGGAGTGTGTGCGTACTTTTTCAAAAGCGGTGTCAGGGTTGATAAGCGTCCCGTGGCGGCGGCGGCGGCGGCGGCGGCGGCCAGCTGGAAATACCGGAGCAGAACATGTGGAGCGGAGAGCAAAATCTGTTTCACATGCAGCAGTTTGAAGAGCTAATCTGAAAGGTCCTTGTGTTTTTTTTTTTTATTTTGGCGACATCTTTGCTGCTTAGCGCTCGTTGCTGTGGTGTTTCTGCACTGCACTTCCCACAGATCACCTGTCAATCAAAGAGTGTGGGCGGAGCTTGGATTTTCTGTTGATGCAGTTTGAGTTTCTCTTCTCTTTGTCTGTTCAGCCATGGTGGCTATCGCTGCTCATGCTAACTACCCAGTTCTTCTTCTTCTGTTTATTCCAAACAAACCGGAAACGTAAAACGCATCACTTCCTGTGCGGCAGAGGATTTTTCCCAGGAAAGAGCTACCAGACAGCGGCTGTTTAGAACAGACAGTGGAGAAGATTTCATGAACTGGATATAGGTTGAATCACTTTAGAGGAGCAAAACTGACATTTATTTATATGAAAATGTCGTGGATTATTATTTTAATAGCGGCCCAGGCTGACTCTGTTTACACTTGTCAATTCAATGTGATTTTTGAGATCTGATCATAATGATTTGATATTATGACACCTCACTGTGTGCAAGACTGTCCACATCCATTTTTTAGGCTTTCTTCCCATCTCTTTACATTACTAATACAGACATTACAGCACTGGATTGTCTCCAGATTATGTGAATTCCCATCAAGGCAAGACAAAATCTAATTATCACATGTTTTGCACAAGTTTCTGCATTCTTTGTGTGATCAAATGGCAAAAAATAAGTAAAAATGTCAAGTGTAGGTCTGACCAAGCTTACTGAAACAAGCTTGTCATTAAACGCTTGCTTACAGCCAGTTCTACAAGACTGTAACACATATTTTTTCCAGAAACACTGATTAACAATAATGATTAGCGATAGGACTGTTTCTAATTCACCAATTACACACAAATATTTTGCAGTGAGTGTGAACTAGAGTGATCTGGTTGTACAGCTTCAGTTAGACATGTCAGTATACTTTGACAATCCTTCTCTGTGACAATATTGTTTCCTTTTATACTTGAACTCATGAAACAGATGAAATCATTCTTGGAGAACGTGCAGCTTGAAAAGTGTTTTCTTGTTTCAGCAGCCTGGTTTTCCCAGGCTGAGCTGGATCTGAAGGAACACGGTAATAATGGTATTTCTGTTGTTAAAACCGAAACAAGTGATGTGTCTTGAATCTCATAAAAGGGAGTTTGGACCGGGAACATAGAAATCTCATAGGTGAAGAACATGCTATTTAGTGTAAAATTACATCAGTCATCTCATCACTGCCAGAAACCGACAGCCAACAGTAGAAGTAATGAAATACATTTACTCTTGTTAGCAGCTTTGTTGTGTAATTGTACTTTTTTGAGTAGCCTATGCTTTGATTCAGTCATCTGCTCTTATATAATTAAGTTTTGACTTACGTATTTTACTTCAAAACCTTTTAAACTGCAGCCAATACAGACGACTCATTTTGTCAGATCTCCATGAGCGTTGCGTCAGAATCTGGCCAATCATAATCCTGTTGAATCACTCATGTTGATTCATGTTTCTCTTTGTTTGTGCACTTTATTTTGCAGTTTTTTAATTGATAAGAATCTAGTTAGAATTAACTCTCCTCTCGATCTTTTTGCACTGCATGGGAAAGATCAGACGTATTTTACAATGTTCTCTCTTGAAAAACGTATATAACTTGTAAAATAAATATAATTTGTTATACGTTTCCTCAGAGTTTTAAATGAGCTACTCTTTACTTTTACTTAAGTAGATTTTACACTGGTAATTTTACTTGAGAAAGATATTTTATTTTTTTCTTTCATCTCCTGCTGATGCCTTTTCTTTCTGCAGAGTTGTGGATGGATGCAGAAAACTTCTACCAAATACCATTAATTTAGCTATTGCCTACAGAAACACAGCAAATCAGCAGTTAATAGTCTAAATAACATGTATGAATGTTTTTGCATCTTCAACGCTGTAGTAACTGTGTGCAAAACAACTACAGTTTTGGGTAAAAACCATAATGATTGAGTTAAATGTGATACACAATGATCCGAGCCTTTGCCTCTTGTGGAAGCCCTATAAAGCAATTAAATGTAAACCAGTGACAAAACGCAGCAGGACTTATCAGTCCATGTCAGACCTCTCTGTGGTAACTTGAGAAGAGACATCATCCGTTTCCAGCTCCGAAAACAGGCAGTGAGCACATTTTCCATCGCGATCTGGCAACACAAGTCATAACTTGGTGAGGCGTTCAGCGTTTGATTCCCTCCCTGCCTCCCAGGTTTTTACATGAAGTGTGATGCCGGCTTGGTTTTCACACTCCTAAACTCACACAGGGAAAGTGTTCCTGGAGTCTGCGAGCTCTGACTAATGATTCTGGAGACGGAGACGGAGTCAGGTCTCCGGGGGCAACCATCAAACTCCGCTTCCTGGATCCACTCTAAAGATGGAATAATAAAAACCTCGCCCGCCCCTTGATCTTAAAAAACGGCCCGGGCCACGCTCTGTATTACCGAGCCCCCAGTAAAGTATTCAAATTGGGAAAGATCGGCAAAATGCCTCGAGAAGGGGATGTGAAGTTGAAACATGACTCCCTATTCTGCAAAAAATACATCAAATAATGTTTTAAAGAGCCAATAGGATTTAACGACTTCCTAATTGGTGATACCATAGTTACAGATTAACTCAACATGAAGACACCCTTTATGGCCAATGATGTCAGTTTGCGAAACTGGTATGGATTTGGCAACGGTTTTTATGTTGGGGATAAAATACAACATTAGCACAGATCTTTTTCCTGAGAGTCAAAGCGTGTAAAGGATCCTTGAGTGGTTCCAATCAGATTTATGTGGAGACGGCGGTTACTCTGGCGTTACTGCTCCAGACGGAGGCTCAAAACCATCAATTGGATCGATTTTTATCAGTTTCACTACGCTGGCTGCAAAGCGTTAAAGATACGGTGGTGGTTTCAGTGGCTAATATGCTCATTACACAAGCTTAGCCTCCATATATATATCTTATATTTCTGTGAAACCCTGTTTGATCTCAAAAGTGCTGATCTTATGAACAGTATCCAGAATGAGGAAATCTCAGAGAAGCAGAAGGTTCAGAAACATGAACTGTAGTCTGATGATTTATATAGATTAGGATCACAGTTTTTTTTTTTAGGTCAGTTAGTTGCTAATGTGGAGCTGCTCATGAAATTGAAATTTTTTTTTGTACAAATTTCCAGTGAAGAATAATGGAACTATGTTGCTTATAGAATTTATTGATAGAGAAGTCAGTGGTCGGTAGGGATTTAATAATGGTCATTTTTAGTTTGTAGATTTTGCACTTCATTCAAGTAGTAATGAGTGGTATTGTCATATAAATAAATTTTGTTTCGATACAGTCTATTGAGTATTGATAAAACACAACAGTGATTCAACCTATATCCATGAAAGCTTTTACATCGTCTGTTCTAAACAGCCGGTGTCTGGTAGGTCTTTCCTGGGAAAAATCCTCTGCTGCACAGGAAGTGATGCGTTTTACGTTACCGGTTTGTTTGGAATAAACAGAAGAAGAAGAACTGGGTAGTTAGCATGAGCAGTGATAGCCACCATGGCTGAACAGACAAAGAAAAGAGCGCCACCTACAGAAACTCAATCTGCAGCAACAGAAAATCCAAGCTCCGCCCACACTGTTTGATTGACAGGTGATCTCTGGGAAGAGCAGCAAAGATGGAGACAAAATAAAAAAAAAACAATCAAACATGGATCTCACGGGTCGCCACTTTAAGGGTTTCAAAATGTTGTTAAAAAGTGGTTCAAGTTATAAACCTCTGACTCAGGAGGTGCTGACCAGAGAGAGAGAGAGAGAGAGAGAGAGAGAGAGACAAAGAGAGACTGAGAGAGAGAGAGAGAGAGAGAGACACCACTGCCCCCCTGCAGATGGAGAAAACATAGGAAGCAATTAAAAGCTGAAGTTAGTCATCACAAAGCTCCTTCTCACCGTTGACGCTCCTGACACTTCTGAGGAGCGGGACGCCTGCTAAACAGATAAAGCTTCTTCTCCAGCTTCTGTTACACACACACCCCTTTACCCCCACCCCCCCACCCCCCTCCCGGCGACCCCTCCCTCCTTAACGGATGGCTATTTATTTGCTTACACAGCTTTCCAGTGGCCCATTCAGTCCCTAAGAGGTTAACAACCGTGCAGCACCTGTCCTGCTCAACACTAATTGGAACAAAGTCTGCTTCTTTGTTTTGTTTCGATGGGGACAAGAGGGAGAAATATTTCCACACTGTTCAACCAACTTCCACACACACACACACCCCTCCTATACACACGCACACACACACACACATACACGCAACCTGTCTGCTTTTGTGCACTATTTATGGTGAGTCGAAGTGGGCAGACACGAAGGGAACCCGACACCACATTTACTGCCAATTGCTGTGGAATGATGAAGTGACCCATTTGGTTCAGATACACTGTTTGTGCGAGGCAGGCTTTGTTCTGCGGGCTGCAGATCCATCATGCACCGCACTCAGCGGGACGTCCTGCACCTTCCCTCATGGCAACGCACATGACAGTATTTACTGGCAAAAGACCACCTCTAATATTCCAGAAAAGTGGATCATTTAGCAGATTGTGATTTGCTTTATTGTATCTGGAGTGAGAGCGTGACAGACTGTGGATATCAAAATGTGTTTGATAGGTTTTTCTCTGTTAGTTAGTTAGTACATTCAAAACCATTATTTTTCCTCTGGTTTAAAGTAAAAAACTGCAAACATATTGCTTTTTATTGCTACTTTTTTTTATTCAAATAAAGGGAAATATCCACTGTGCAAGAAAGAAACAAGCAAATAATCTTTCTAGGGCTGCAACTAACGATTATTTTCATTGTCGATTAATCTGTCGATTATTTTCTCGATTAATCGATTATTTGTTTGGTCTATAAAATGTCAGAAAATGGTGAAAAATGTCGATCAGTGTTTCCCAAAGCCCAAGATGACGTCCTCAAATGTCTTGTTTTGTCCACAACCCAAAGATATTCAGTTTACTGTCATAGAGGAGTAAAGAAACCAGAAAATATTCACATTTAAGAAGCTGGAATCAGAGAATTTTGACTTGTTTTTCTTAAAAAATTACTCAAACCGATTAATCGATTATCAAAATAGTTGGCGATTAATTTAATAGTTGATAATCGATTAATCGATTAATTGTTGCAGCTCTAAATCTTTCACTTGTAAGATCTGAAAACTTCTACTGCAGCAGTGTAAATTAATGATCAAACAAGATTTCCAAGGCAAGTTTAGGTGACAAAATGCAATTTGGGAAAAAAATAGGTTCTTCATTTTGAAACATTGGTGCTGAAAAGTTGACTCTTTCCACCTTCAAAAGAGATAAATGTGACAAAAATCAGTAATCAATCACATATTTCCAGTGATTTCCATATATTCCCATTAATTTCCCAGTGTGGGATTAATAAAGGACTACTGCTACCAATGCTACTACTGTATTTTCCTCATTAGAGTGATACATCACAGCACCGGCTCATGCAGGCATTTCACTATATTGAGACGTGTCAACAGTTGAGCACAAGTGGCAGAAATATGTTTTGTTTTTGCATGGTAAGGCTTGGCTTGTGAGTAACCGTTTTTTTAAGCACCCAAGAGGGGCAAACTATCGTGTGTAGCAAGAAGCGTAATGACATCTAAATCAATAGGATTCAGTGACTGCTGTTGTTTTAACTTTTGCCTGCTTCTGGTTTTACTGCCAGACAGATTTTGGCTCTCGTCTTCCCTCTACTGAGGCCTACAATCCGCACCAAATGTTTCACATTACCCAGTGTGAAAACCCTCCTATTCTCCAGATTTTTTTTTACAAGTCCATACATCCGTGGAAACTTGATATTTCATATTTCATTCTGGTTTGTGGATGTCATTGCAAGTGGACGCCGGTTCACATGCAACCGCCCGACCGCTGCCTTTGATCAGCCTGACCACGACTAATTGTGGATGGAGAACAAATGAAAGAAATATCGGAAGATTTCATGGGAATTGCCACTATGGCCTAAGCTGCCCGGCGTCGCTATTAGCATTTAAAATAACGAGTGAGCGCTTGGAGAATTAGCCTGTTTCCTCTTAAGGTTATGAAAAGATAACGCTAAAGGGGGAATGCTGAAACACAGGTCCAACAAAAGCCCGTCTCCTCTGGCAACTGGAAGTGTTTGTGTCTTAAAGGAGCGTTGGGATTCGGAGCAGAGTTTTCATCCTCACACTGAAGCCATAACTCCCCGTTCACTTCATCGCACACACCCACATAAACAGCACATGGAAACATAACATTTACGTTGCAGCCTTTTAAAAAAGGTTTTACAGTGGCTCGGTCTAGTGTACGCACAAGTCATCCCTGCGCCGAAGTGACCTATTTCATGCATCCTCTTTGAGTTTGTAATAAATTGCATCTCGAAACATAATACCGCAACCACAGAAATCCCCATATGTACTTAAAAGGTATTCACAATAGAGACTTGAATTGTTCTGGCAAACAAAATTCATTCCACGGACCAAATATCAAGGGAAAGATGTAAAAAAAAAAAAAAAAAAAGAAATTTAAAGCAGCGTAAATGTTCCGAATGTTTAAGAGTGGTCAGGGAGTCCCGAGGGGCTCGTTCAGGACGGCTCTTTGTTCCTCGTACAGGATGTAACTTTGCAAGCTGGTTTCATTCAATCTCTTGCTCTGACATACCTACGCGTTCAATATCTGCATCGCTTTCCTCGCGCCTCACCGCTCGAAAAACGCAAATCTCTCCTTCCCCCGTTTTGACAACAACAATTCCCACCCACTGTTTTGGTGCACAAACATGTCAGAGAGGAAAGGTATGTATCCGTCCAAGTAGCATGTTGACCTGTGCAGCTTCAGGGAGCGTTTGTAAAAAAGGCGGCTGATTTTCCGGTTAGGAGGGCAGGTTAGCCACGGTCCCAGCAGCAGGTGACTGGAATGAGGTCATGATGTGGTCATGGGAGGGGGGACAGCGGGCTTGTGTGTGTGTGTGTGTGTGTGTGTGTGTTGAAACCTCCGAACAACTGCTGTGAGGGAGGTGAAAGACATCAGAGACCGAGCTCTAGTGTTTTTCTGCTTTTCCCCCTTCGGCTCAAGGTGTCGTTTCACACCGCCGATCCCCCCGGTCCCTTCTGGTGTGGAATCCTCAAAATGACAGCAGCGGATTGATTTGCTTATCCATGGCAGAGATGAACTGCCACTGAAAACCCCCAGAGATAACTGGGCAACGCAGAGCTCAGCTCAGACCATGGAGATATTATTTGTACCACCTGTGTTGCATTTAGACGGCTCCCTCTAACATCTTGACTTTCCCCGCATGGTTATTTGCAGAACATCATGGCTCCTTAAATCAGCGGCATTAATCATTAAAGTAATAATCTGTGACATTTTCATGTAAATAAATTTCCCTTTTGCTACTCTCCATCAACTATTGGTGTAACACAACAGTATTTCAAGCTATATCCAGTTCATGAAAGATTTTACATTTGCTGTTCTAAACAGCCGGTGTCTGGTAGCTCTTTCCTGGGAAAAATCCTCTGGAGCACAGGAAGTGATGCGTTTTACGTTACCGGTTTGTTTGAAATAAACAGAAGAAGAAGAACTGGGTAGTTAGCATGAGCAGCGATAGCCACCATGGCTGAACAGACAAAGAGAAGAGCGCCACCTACAGAAACTCAACAGAACATCAGTAGAAAATCCAAGCTCCGCCCACACTGTTTGATTGACAGGTGATCTCTGGGAAGTGCAGTGCAGAAACACCACAGCAATGAGCGCTTAGCAACAAAGATGGAGACAAAATCAAAACAAATCATAAAAAAAAGCACAGATCTCATAGTTTACAACTTTAAGAGTTTGAGGATATGAAAGTCTTGCTTGTGTAGAAACTGACTGGAACGTTAATTACTAGATTTACCTTTCATCGCAGCTCACACATGAAAATATCTAAAGAAAGCAAGCTCATTAAAAGGAATTCATAAGAGTTTAAAAAGCTCTTCAGGTGCTCGCTTCTCTGATTTCACTCAGAATAAGGAAGTGATAAATTGGCACGTGTGTAAATGAACCCGGCCCGGCCTCATCCATCTGGATGTAGATGTCAGTTGCTAAGTGTTCTCTTTCCCAATCCGACCCACTAAACACGCTCGCTCGTCTTTCATCTCCTGCCTGGAGCCACATTATGAATTTCGGGACACTCACTGACTTTGCCGGGCATCCAGAGCGCTTGGCATGTTTTGGCAAGTTCTCAGCGAGATATTGTGTTTAGTGAGGTGTTGGCTTACGCCGCTTTCCTTCCCATCAACTTGCGGGCGACAAAGAGGCGTAAATCTCGTGAACTACCTGTTTGATAGGCAGCCAGAGGCATCCGCCGACCGCTGCCGAGCCAAAGGGAACCGTGGACTCGCCGTAGAGGGGATCGGACCTCAGTCTGGCCCGTAATGAGGTTCAAACGCTCCCCCTCCCCCTGGAAGTGGAGGGGAGGGGGGTGCATAGTTATTGATAAGCCCCAAATCCTTTTCAATTTTCAATGGCTTCAAAATGCAACCTGTTATGTGATATGATTCATAGAGTGTGTTGAGAAAGATCAGCGAGTGTGAAATTCCCCCCGCTTGGCGTTCCCTGCCTTCATATCCAACAAGATGAATGAGCTTGATGAGTTCTTCAGTTTCCATCTCCGCCTCCCTGCGCTTGGCCTTCACGCTTTCCCTCTCGCAGCGCCGCCGCTTTACGGGAGTCATGAGAAACGACGCGCCATCAAAAAATGACTTTGTTAGGATCTTATGAGCTGATGTGAAGTAAGAGGGGAAGGGGGGGGGGTGCGGGGGAGAGAAAGAAAAGAAAGAAAGAAAACATTGGTAATGGATCATAAATTACGCTTTTTACGGAACAATGCGATTTGATCTGGGTGTCAGCTCTTCAAAAGTGATTGGTGAGAGCAGAGCCAATACATTCTCTAAGGCCGTTTTGCTCCAGATGAGGTTAAGAGTTTCCTCAGCGAGAGGAAGGAGGACACTTAGGCAGAAACAATTAGTCTCCGCGGACCAATAGGCCGCACCGTGCCAAAGCCCTGTAGAAATGGGAAAGTCAGATGTTCTCTCAGACCAAACGTCAAATCAGATTGACTCATTTGTGGATCCGGTTCAAATGTGAGCGCGTCTCTATCTGGGCAGAGCTCCGGCTCAATAAAAGACGTCCCTGGTGTCTGCCCAAAACCAATGGGATCTAATGGGGAATTGATTAAAGTGATTCAAAATTGAGTAGAAAGAAGAGAAGAGGTCGAGCCAACCCATTGAGAAACAGTTAGATACAGTCTGGAGTCAGTACCAACATATCCTGCTCTAGTGGAAGTATTGAGATTTAACTTGAGTAAAATTACTGGTGAAAAAAATCTAGATTACGTAACAGTAAAAATCACACATTTAAAAAGTTATTGGGTTCATTTAAAAAAAAAAAAAACAGACATTGTTTCATTATAATCTTTCACATGCAATACAAACATGGATCCAATCTGGTCGCAGTTTGTCAGAAATTATGTGCTTGTTTCTCTAAAAAATAAATCACCAAAACTATTTTAAATGCCCCCTACACAATTTCAAACCCCTACAAATAAACTGACCAGCAGAGAATATATTCATAAAAAGAGCCTGATGTCTTAAGATGCAAATACGTACAAAAATATGTGCACGAAAAGTGAGAGAAATATGTTTTCCCACCATGAAAGGATTATGTGGGCGGAGTGGTGGATGAGCAGATATGTTCACCTTCAACTCCGACCACACAGGTTCAATTCCCAACTCATGCCAAGAAGATTGATGTCAATGAAGTTTTCATTTTTAGCCAAAGTGTTTCTTATTTAACCGTGACCAAAACCTTATCCAACCAAAGTGTTAGTTGCCTAACTTTAACACAAATCCTAACCAAAGTTGGTAACTTGCCTAAACTTAACTGTAAACTAACCTTTTCACGTGACGAACAGATGAAAATGTTGCGTCCAATTCATGTTATTGTCACATAAATCAAATCGTTATGGAGGAATGTAATGTTCACAGAATATGTGTTCGGAACGTAATCTGTGTTTCTGAGTTTGTGCTCATTTAATTTCATTTTCTGAGACTGTGATGTAGCAAAAACCTTAGTGAGGAGGGCAGTGTATCCCCACCACTTACACCACCTACCGTACACAGTTGCAGTGTTAACTTTGTTCATCAGAAGACCCTTGACACCAACACCCCCCCCCCCCCCCCCCCCCCCCCAACACCCCCCAACACCCCCCACCCCCCATCAACCCTCTGCCCCTGAAGCAAGGAACAAAACATCAGACGGCTCAAGAAGACTCTCAGCAAGTGCAGCCGCCACATACCACACTTTAACAAGTATCTTACCACACTCACGCTGTAACCAAGTCAAACCATATGGGCCGAAGAGAGCGGGGGGGGGGGGGGTGGGGGTGGGGGGGGGGGGGGGCACGGCCCAACAGAGGCGTCCCATCCCAGGATCGAGCCATAAGTCACGTTGAAATACCTTGGAGAAACAACATGTGGACAACTATCATCCTGGAGGTGAAAAACAAAAACCAGATAGTCAGCTAACAGAGAGATAACAGCGTTTTGCTTCATTGGAATAACTGGAGTCTTTGGAAACTGGGGCAAATTTTTATTATTGACAAATTGTAGTGTTCTTCAGCCAAGATGCACTTTAACACACTCACCATTTACAGCATCATTAAGTAAACACCAGTGTTAAATTAGTTGCATTTCATCAGTGATCCCAAGGCTATAATTACCAACCTAAATACCTTCCTTTTCACTTCCAAATGCACTAGCTGTAAAGTATAAAGCAGCCACTAAACACTAACAGTTTAAATAGGTTTTTCGCATCATTAGTGCCAACAGGAGTTAGATAGATGTTTCAGCAGGCACACATGGCTTTTTCCCCAAACTTTTGACTCTACTGCATACATTAAACATGGCAGAAAACACATCTACAAGAAAAAATACAGTCTTTATGCTAAGGCATTATTCATTCGATAAATGCTTTTCCATCGCTATTTATCACATGATGTATTTTATTGACGAAAAACATAGGCACAAAAAATAGTAAGTGGAAGAGAGAACATCACATCAAAATGCATGCCAGCATTTTGACATTTAACTATTCTGTGTTCACATACAAACATACAGGCCTACAAATATCATAAAACATGACTGGAGACCCCACATTGTTTGAGTCCACTCCTGATTTCAGCGTTAACCCACCAGGCATCGATCAGAACAAAATTTCAACTTTTATAACCGACTCATTCCTTTGTTAACTTATAATTTAACTGTTTCCAGCACACCAAAAGGCACTGTGTTTGCTATCGCTTTGGAAAAAAGAGAAAGAGCCTATTGAAGGTTTTCTCAAATATTTTGAATTCATTTATTTTAGCATGTTTGGTGAATTTAAGTAACAAAAAGAGAAAGTATCAATCAAGTACACATTCATTCTGCATATTACAGCAACCAGACAGTCTGGCAATATGGACCCAATAAAATCTAGTCAATTTCATTCAACTTCAAATTGCTCAAAAGTTCCATCAACTTAAGTGCTACTTTACTTTAAACCATTATGGAAAGGAGGCTCACATTCCTTTGGTCTTCTAGTGTGATAGCGAGCAAGGCCGGTGAAAAATGGCGGCGCTGTTGACAGGCCCAGTTAAAAGTATCTGTGGCGGAGGATAAAAAATGACCTGCTTTAAAATTGCCCAAACATTCCTCTTCCACAGACATGCAAAACTTTTTAGTTCTACACAGCATGCGCACATAATGGTCAGCCACCTGGCCCCGGACGCTTTTTTATGTGGGAATTTCAGACTAATTCAGCCTGGAATGTCAGATGTGTTCTCAAGATGATGCACCTGATACTAAAAAGCAGTTCACAAGAGCTCCAGTACAAGACAGATCGCTCCCTGGAGGATGTTCCTCTTCTTTCCATCCTATAAGCTACAATCTCGCTCCCCCCCCCCCCCCCCCCCCCTCTTTTTTTCCCCGCAGCGTTGCCTGCTGGCTCGCACTTGACAACCTCCCATCATGTCCTTTTAATTTCAAAGATATCTGCGGTAAAAGGAGACGTGGTCAGAAGAACTCTCACATCACACACACACACATGCATATACACACCTTCTTTGGGCCGTGAAGATGATAGGCTGAGACATCACCGGGCCTGGACTCAGTGGGGGGTGGAGGTGGGGGGGTGGGGGGGTAGGGGGGTGTGGGGGTTTTTTTTGGCAGAGACTTCAGAGAGGATGGGACACCTCGGGATCAGGGCGATTAGGGCTTGCGTGCCCGTGTCCAGGTTTACGGTGGCTTTTCATAGGAACATAACCTCTTTGCTGGACGGAGGAGTGAGGCAGGTGCTCTCTTCTCTCTCTCTTTCTCTCTCTCTCTCTCTCTCTCTCTCTCTTTCTCTCTCTCTCTCTCTCTCTCTCTCTCCTTGTAACTTGATGAGGCTCAGGGACAGATAGATAGACGCACAGACACTCGATCAAGGGTGGAAGTAACTAATTACATTTACTCACGTTACTGTCATTGAGCAGCTTTTTTTTTTTTGGAGTATTTTTTAAAGTCAGTAATTTTAAGTACATTTTTGCTGAAGTATTGTACTTAGCTACATTTTAAATCACATCCATTACAGAAAACAGATTTTGTGGCTCTCCGTCAGCATCAGAAACTGGACCAACGTAAATTTAGCAGCAAACGGTCAATCAGCAAAGAAGAGAAGAGTAATGTGGCTTTACTTTTGGCTTTTATGCTTGTGCACTTTATTTTGTCATTTCCAAATTTTCCAAAATTTTCCTCTCCTTTTAGAATCACATGGGAAAGATCACAGCTAACAACGTTCTCTTTTCTAAAAAAGGAACGCAGTAACTTTTACTCTGAGGACATTTTAAATGAGACACGTTTTACTTTAACTTCAGTAGATTTTCACACCGGTACTTTTACTTCTACTTGAGTAAAATATCAGCAGAGTAACAGTACTTCTACTTGAGTAGTACTCTTTCCACTGGGTCCAGAGGGGGTTCGCTCGTCTCCAATGGAAAGACTTCATAGATTCAGGTGTGAGAACCTCGTTCCTCTGCAGTTCAACCTTTCACACCAATGAAACGGAGCAGCTTAGAGACGGATCTTAACGCCCAACATTACCACTCTGTGATAGGAAGTCCTCTAACAATTATAAGGTTTATAGAAACTATATACACACTTTCTCTGGAGATCAGTAGGACTCCAGCTGATGCCTTTGTCAGCGTCCCTCTCATAAAAATACAGGGGCTGTAGTGTCATCATTCTTTCCTGCAACTTGGAAATATGAAGTTTACTGAGACTGAGAAGCTATTCCTAGTCGTAAAGTACAAGATGCTGTATTGGTTTTTTTTTTATTTCTGCTATTATTCTCCTAGAAAAGAACTGTTGATTTCTTAGAAAGTTTCCTGGAAAGCACCATGATGTTATGTGCTAATTATAGGGAGAATAGAGGAAGAGTTCAGTTGGTAAGTACCTGGTGATTTCTTTTACAGCTTCCAAGGAAGAAGCATGAAATGATGTAGTCTTTAAATAGAAAATGGAAGAGGTCAGTTTGGTGGAGCTGATAAGAAACTCCTTGAAAGAACTGCAAAACTATAAACAAAATAAGAGGCAGAGGTCAATCACGTCATTATTCATATAATTATACATAGGGAATTAGAGGAAGAAGTTATTTTTGGCATTTGTTATGACCCTAATGAACACTGACATCAAGAATAATAAATGTGCCATGTAGCTGTTATGAGGCTCATGTTCCAGTATTTTGAATGTTCATGTATCAAAGTTACAGAGAGAAAATGCTTTATTTTAATCAATTTCCTAATAGTAATTTTCCTAGAAACTAACTGTCAATTTCTTAGAAAGTTTCCGGGAAAGAACCATGACTAATTGTAGGGAAAATAGAGGAAGAGTTTTTTTTTTTTTTTTTTTGTGGTTTGTTTTTCACACATTGCATGCTCTTTGTTATATGCTTATGTAACCTTTTGCATTACCCACATTTCCATGTTCTTCTCTGAATTTATACTTGCAGGTGCTAGCTTGCTATCCACATAGCCTACTGGTTGTTTAGCTGTTAGCTAGCTAGAGCCTGCTACAGTCACTGAAAAAGACATTTGGCTAACGCTAGCTTACATTCATGTATGCTACCACAATAAGTTCATTTCAAGAGTAAAGAAACACAAACCTGACAACAATCTAGTTTACCAGTTACAGCTCTTTTGATAGGGTTTGTATTAGAAAACATAATGCATGAGCGAGCATTGTTAGCCAAACTGAAGCTAAGCTATAAGTGAGCTAATGCTAATACAATTAAACTGTAAATTAAACTGTAATAACCTAACCAAGTAGTTGCTAATAATTTGGCATCAATAGATATTGGTTAAACTTTAACTCTAAGCTCAAGTTAAGAAGATGAAGTAGTAGAGAGGTGAATAGAATAACTGGATGGTGCACACAAGTCATACAGTATCTGGCAAATAGCTTCATAAAACTCATTTTCACAGCTGTAACATCAACAAAAACATCATCAGTTGTTGTGTCCCATAGGATGGATTTGACAAGATACTTTTTAATGGCTAGAAAGTGAAAGGTAACAATACAGTGCACAACATCTTAACAGTTATTTTTACATTTTCCAATACAAGTATGCCTCAGATATCAACATTTCTAAGCAATGCTCCACAGGACAATCTGTAAACCAATAGTGACAAACAGGAGTCATGATCGTTCCTCTTCTATCATTCCCAGTGACAGGAGGGGAAAAACTGACGCAAGCACTTATGCAAAACAGCAGCAGTAGAAGTTAACAGCAGTGTTTATCTGCTGCTGAAGTGAGGCTTTATGCAAAAATAAAGTGTAGTAACGACCTCGGATTTGCTTCTAAGTGACCTTTACATTTGCTTGGCCTTTGCCCTTCTTCAGTTATCCTTCTAATGACCAGATGCACTCTTGGGACACCCACACGCACACACACACACACACACACACACACGCACACTCACACATTTACTACACATGCCACTGCTTGCAGTACCTGGATCATTAAGTACAAATAAGCCTTGATTTAAAAAGAAAAACATTGTTCACTTGAATAGCTGCTGAGTATGCTGTTCTATGTGTATGAAATAAATCAAGATCAACATTATGCTTGTTACAAAAACTCGATCATGCCTCCTGTTTTGTCAGTTTTGTTTTTGTTTTGTTATGGCCCGTCTCCCTCGACCGCTCCGTGCAGAATGAGTTTGGCATTTGACGACGAAAAAAAAAAGAAAAAATCTTTCTAAAAGCGTTTCTTATCCATTTGGGTGGCCATATGGTGAGCGAGGCACTAGCAAACTTACACATGGCACAGTATCCCACTGGCACAGGAGAGCAGAACAGGCCCAGCACATCAATAAAGTGTACATCTTTCACATGTAGAAATACCAAACCATCAGTCACACAGCGGGCAGCGGGGCGAGCGTACCGACTCTTCTACACTCCGTCTCACATCGTTTCTGAACATGTGTTTTCAAAATGTGTGCCGCCTTTTCTCTCATTCAGGCCTCTGATTGGAAAAGCTGCTTGAGGAAACTGTCTACAAAGCATATTTACATAACTGACTCCTTTCTATTCAACCCTCAAAACAAAATTATATGTTTTTCTTTGACATTTGGCAGACTGACCAAAGCCTGTGGACCCAATCCCATCTGATTCAAATTCAATTAATTATATTCCAGTCTCATAGAAGCTTTATAAACATGATGTGAGAAATGTTTGCCAAAAGTCCCTGTGGCAACCAATAATGTAATAACTGCCTGATAATGTAATAATGTCAAAATGTAATAAAATGTCCCTCTAAGTGAGTCAAAAATCAAATAAAAAATTTGAATATAATAAAGTGCAGGATGATGTAATAAAATCTCCTGACCGATATTGTAATAATAATTAATTCATAATAATAATGTAATAATTTATTACATTATCGACTCACTTAGAGGGACATTTTATTACATTTTGACAAGATATTACATTACCTGGCAGTTATTACATCATTGGTTGCTACAGTCCCTTTAAAATAATCTATGCTGATGTATGTCTGTCCTTTGGAACAACTTTGTAGTCCCGTTTATTTCTCTGGGAATCGTTTAAAGATGACATCTTTATTTTGGGTTTCACGCTAGAAGTGTTGCCTCCACAGATAATCTCACCACTTCTCCACGAACCTGATGAACTAACTAAAGGAGTCAGAACTTAAGTCATCTCTGTATACTGTATTCTCCACTACGGGCATGCAGGTATTTGGCTTACGTATGATGGACGATCGTCATAACCCACCACCAAGGCAGATATGATTGAGATGACAAGAAGAATGGCCGACTGTGAGCGGACCGATGTACAAAAGACCCGGCTCTGATAGCAGAGATAGCGGAGATAGTACCATTTTGGGAGATACGATGCTTTATTTTACACGCTTACGCGACTAGAACTATGTTAACATTTTGATGGACGACCGCGATCTTTATCTGACTTACAAACTATCCAAATGCCATCATCCTATCAATTTCAGCGTGAACGATAAACCGGCTCGTTGATTTGCAGATGGGAAAATTCCCCCGGTCAGGGTCTTTGTTTTGATCGAGACCTCAGCACGATCTCAGATGTACAGCAGCAACACCTGCGTCCATGTTGTTTGGCTACGCTCCATTGCTGACTTAAACACAAGTGCTGATAGACTGCCAAGGTCTGCCTTCAAAATAAATGACCAACAAACCGCTGGGAAGGAAGACAGAGGGGAGACACAGGCCGCGTTCAACATGTAAATATAACTTTAGTTTGAGAATAATGAGGAAACCTGGAAGAAATATGTCTGATTAACTGAGTGTATCAAGGCCGATATCTTACCGAAGTCTTTGAAACAGTGATTTTACAGATCTGTATTAAAAACCAAAGATCTGAGGCACTCAGACATGATAGAAAACATTACAAGCCTTAATTTTACATTTGCAGTCTGAAAAGTTCAACCTGTCTGAGGTGTTTCAGCTCCAGTGGGCGTTCATCTCCTCTGTGTCATCTCCAACATCTTTCAAATAAATTACAAAATGACTAAATAAATGATTTTAGACACAGAACTGAAGTTATCATGAACTTAAACAAAAATTGTGGGGTGCAAATAAAATTCTGGCTGCTGGTGTTTGGGACATTGATAAAAAATAAGATAAGATAAGATAAGATGAAATTGATTGATCCCCAAGGGGTAATTGGGTCATTGCAGCAACAAAGAAAAGGATATATATATAGGCTATATATATATATATATATATATATACTGTATAGCTGTATATAGCAAGACAACAAATTAAAAATATACTGAAGATTAGAGTCACAAGAAAACTGCATTTCTATGGTGTCTGATTTTGGTAATTTCATCTATTTCTGGTTGAAACAGGATGTGGTGGTGGGACATGATGCAGGGAGAGACCGTTCAAAAGTGTTCAAAAATTCAATAAAGATTTGTATATAATGTTGAGCTGTCATAAATGTCCGATTTTTGAATAAATTCCAGCCGCAGGGACACAACCGTAGGGAACCATTAGGAAAAGGAAACAGGTTTTTCACTTCGTGTCACTTTGAAATTTGTAGGTTTTTCCAAAGTGAAAGTAATGGGATTTTGATATAAAAATACAAATGTTTGCAAATGTTTCGTCATTTATCATTAAGAAGTTGCATGTCATGATATGGAGGATTAACTAACAAGTTGAAAACACCATTTTTCATCTCATCGTGTCTTTAAAAGAAGACATAATGAAGAAGTGTTCCTCAGAAAGCATCAGAGGAGCGTTTGTCAAGCGAGCGCTGCAGCTGCTGGAACACTTTAATACTTGGCAGTTTATGATCTCCCCCATTCACCAAAGTGGTTCGTCCCCCAGGGGGCCATTACCGGGCTCCTGACTTCATATTGGTACTTAACATTACCAATAAAGGGGGATCCAGTGTCATTAAACAGTCCTGCCGACTCTTAACTGTTGCTGAGCATAGGAGGCTGCTGACGGATCCAAATCAGAGAGGGTTAATCCCCGATATGAACACACACTTTCGCAGCTGAGTTCTTGACCGATACACAACCTTCATTTCCACTGCTGTACGAGCCAATATTTAAATTTCAGACGTGAGTTTGTGTCACGCCTCGGCAGATAATTAACACTTCAAAAAACATAAAGATATATAGACATGTGAAGACGAAACATTTGGAGAGACCCTTCCAGAGGTTCAGCTCTTCAACATGTATCTCTTTGGCTTCATTTGCATCGCTTTTAAAATAACACCTGATCATATTTGCCTTCTGGGTTCGTATGCGTGACTTATTGAAATTGTCACTGGATGTTTGTGCATGTCATGTCAGACAGTTGGGTTTTGCAACTGCCAAGATGTAATCTCCCTCTCTCTCTGCTTGAGTGACGTCTAGCAGGCATAAAGCATGAAGTAAAAGACAAAAACTCAACTAAACTAAACATAACTTTATTGGTTTCCAGTGAAAAATGTATCATACTCTCATGTATCGTACTTGTATCAAATCCCCAACTTGTGTCCAAGTATTTAAAGTATTTGGTTTGGTAATTCCTCTCCTGGCTGATTGTTGCCTCAATATTACCTGTGCTATTATTTTTTCTTTTTTTGTTGAAATAATATATAAGCTTGTTTACTCGTAAAATAAAATCCCCGGAGCGCAGGTTTCACTCGTATTTATACAACAGCTTTTCATAAAGGGTACCGTTTCTTTAATCAGAAATCCCTATTTGACATCAAACAAGTGGCAGTGGTGGCTGTTGTGGTCAAACGCTGCTGGTCTATTATGTAAATATGTATTCAAGCTTTTCAGGAATAATATCTGATGCAGTCACACACGGCTGCACGAAGGTTTACTGCAGGATCACAGCTCGGTGATCAGAGTGAAGACACTTGGTGCTGCTATTTGAGAAATTATAAGAAATCTATAAAAACACAAGTTATAGTAGTGCTGAATATTTGCCTTGGTAATATATTAATTTTAGAAAAACTACAGGGAATCTTGCTGTATAACATTTTATTCTGAGAGTGAAGGGATTCATATCATGTTGGAACACTTATTATGTTATCTTAGTATGTCATGTTATTGTTAATTAATCATATTTATGCACATACATACAGTATAGCAAATATGTTTAAACCTAGGCTACCTATTTATATATACTTGTATATTTGCTTAAATTTATTATATATACTGCACAGATTTAATGTGTATTTGCTGCACTGTTTTTCCTCTGGACATATTTCTGCACATTCTCCCACTACCTAAGTGTTAAAATTGTCAGCAGCATACATTTGCATAATACAGAATAGAACTGTTTATATTCTACTTCATTGCTTTTTTTGTTTTTATTGTTTTATTATTTTGACTTTACTATTCTTATTGTTTCTGCTGTTATTTCACTGCCTAGTTTAGATTCTATCGCATGCATATATTATATTCCCCCCCCCTGCTGAATCCTATTAATTTTGCTAATTTCCCCACAGGGACGAATAAAGTTTCATTTTATCTTAGTTCTGAGGGCATTTAATCACTTTTGAATAAGAGTTTAAAGTCAGTAATGATAAATGTAGCTGTAAAGTCTATGTTACATGACACTGCTTTCATCCTCTTCTTTAATTCTGCAAGTGAAATCACACAAACATCAACTTCAGTCCCTCAAAGTAAAGCTGAATTTCTCCTGAGTACAAGAAGTCCCAGACGGCCTGTGAAGTATGTGAGAGATTACTGTACGGAGCGATCTGTGCCAGTTCATCAGCACAAAAGTTGCCATTGTCAAATGAAAACATTTCACCTATCCAAAATATTGTTGATGCCCCACAGATCCGCAGAGTCCACATGCGGCGTGTGATTGACATGTTGTCTGTACAGTAAAACACACAAAGCCCTCGCACTGATGGATTTATGCTCAATCCCCCTGTAGCAAAATTCTGAGTATGCTGGCGCACGCTCAAAAATAAGATACAATATAGCAGTTTATTAAAGACGGAGATAAAAAAAGACTCCTCAAAGGCACCTCGCCCTGTAAAACAACAATTCCCATTCAGCATCGTTGTTGACATGACAGCTTATTCTGTTGGCAAGCGAGTGAAAAGGGCCTGTTACATGCTTCTCTGACACTTTTCATTATCACCTGCACAAAAGCAATAGTGAAAGACGAGGAGGAGGGGGGGGGGGGGGGGTGAAGGAGGAGGAGGAGGAGGAGAAGGGGGGGGGGGGGGGGGTGAACCTGACAGTATCCCCACGCTCATTCATCATAGGCGAAGGTATCTGCATCATGCATTAGAGTCAATAAAGCCTGGTGAAACTGGAGCTGATTTCTTGCTAAATTCCACCATTAGTCACAGGAACATATTTCAGGATTAGCCAATCCTAAAAGGGGTAATTGTTGCAGGAGGGGGGTGGAGGGGGGGGGGCCCTCTTAAGGCTGTCTGGGCTAGTGCGCTCTTTACTTTTTAAGAGCGTTTGTTTAGGCATAATTTAGAAAGTGGTGTCATGTCTTTGGGATCGGCCCGCTGTCAAATTCCTGGGTTTGTGTCCCTTTGAGGTTTCCATGGAAGCGCATGAGTGATCTTGCTGCCGAGCACAAAGGAGGGGAATTAGAAAAGCTGCCGCATTGGAAAGGTTACTGCGTGTTTTAAAATGTCTAATGGTTACCTCCTGAAAGTGTTCAACTGTCGCACGTATACGCTCGCCTTTTTTTTTTTTGTCTTTCAGCTGTGCTTCAGCGCGGCGCGATCACGTTTCTGCGGCCCGAGGTGAGGAGCGCCGAAGACAATGTGACGCCGCCGGGCCACTTAAGATCCCGGGCTGATATTCGATAGAAGCCTTAATCGCTATTTTGGGGCAAAGCGGGACAACGGCGCCTGCGAGAATATCGTCAAGATTGAGTTGCGTCTTTTTTTTTTTTTGCGCATAAACGTGAATATGTGTCACGCGTGTTAAATCGTTTTCGATTCAGGGGGAAATTTTCAGCACCGGACGTCAACCGCAAGAGAAACCGCTGAGAAATAAGCCGTCGTTTGCAACTCTACACCGTTTGATTTCTCTCTGCAGTGAAAGGAAATAGTTCCCATTGAGCGTTGTGAAACAAGTAAACCATAACATTTGGTCAGTCTCTCTGGTGTGGTTTCAGGGAAAAGCAAAATATCCCGTCCAGAACAGGCTTCCACAGGCTCACGCTGCACGCTGAACTCCCGCTGAACTGGTTGTTAATGATTATAACCCTGATATATGCGGGTATATATGGTAAATGAGGGCACACTTAGGAAACCCCAGGGGCCTTGTTATGCTTTTGCTATTTTCTTACAACTTAAGGAGGTCCACCTGTTCCCCGTTAAGTCACACCATGTTACTGTTCAGGAATACTGGAAAAGCAACATGAAGAAACATGAAATCAACGCTGTCAACAAATCTGTTCCGATCGTCTTTTGGTCAAAGGGTTCATTAAAATCAGATGAAAACATTTGACTTCTCCTTTATACATTATACCGTCTGTGTAAAAGTAGGCCTAGAATACAATGGAACTGAATTGAAGATGTGTTCATTGTGGTTTTCTGATTTCTGTATGTGAAGATCCTGTGATAAGTGACAAACAAATACATGGAAAGGTGGTGAAGAGGTACAGGATAAAAACATTTTCCCTGAGCTTTGACTGTTTTTCAGGGATGAAGGGGCGTTAAGTGCGTGTGTGTGTGTGTGTGTGTGTGTGTGTGTGTGTGTGTGTGTGATGGGGGGGCTGGGAACGTCACATGCACTGTTGCAGTGAAGTGAAAACCTTTCAACGCGTCTGAAAGGGAGAAAATATGGAAACTGAAAACATTGCATTCGGGGTCGCTGGAGCTGTGCTTCCGTGCACTGCGGCTTGTGACAGCTTGTTAGTGCACGTTCACACCAAAAATGCTCTGACCGGTTTATTCGAACTCTGGAGCGTTTACTCCTTCAGTTCGGTTCATTTGTCCAGGTGAGAACGATGACATTCGAACTCTCGGTGGCACCAAATAACATCAACGAGAGTCTCAGTCCTCTAACAAGAGAACTGCGGTGCGATTCGTTAGGAGTGAGAACATAATCCGAACCAACTACAGGAAAACGACCCCAAAACGCAAGGGATTATGGGTATAAGGAGACGGATGTTGACATCTATCTATCTATAACATTGTGCAGTGCAAATGAGGTTATTCTGCAAACAGTGACTAAACCAGAAGAACCAGTAAGAATGACAAGACGCGTCACAGTTGTGATTCACTACAAACAGTTTTTAGCCTCACTGCCTCAACGCCGACAAGGTCAGCCTGCTGTGACGGATGAGTGTGTGAGGAGACCGTCCCAACCACTCAACCTGATGTACAGGAAGCGCCTTACTGTTACCAAAAATAGACCGAGGAAAACTGAAGTCAGAATAGACTTCTTCAACGCCGTGTTTCCACCTCACACTGTACAACGCTCAAAGTGGTGCTCATTTGGGCTAAACATGCTTGGAAGTGATCACTACCAGTCAAACGTTTGGACACACCACATTTTTCTTTACTTTTACTATTTTTCACATTTTAGAATAATAGTTAAGACAATTGAAACTATGAAATAGCACAAATGGAATTATGCAGTGACCAAAAAAGTGTTAAACAAATCAAAACTATCTTATATTTTAGATTCTTTAAAGTAGCCGCCCTTTACCTTGATGGAAAGGCAAAGGCTTTGGAAAGAAATTCATACATAGGATCAACTTCACTATTTATATTTGTCTAAGAAACACATTTCAAGCATTTAAGCAGAAGCCTTTAGATCAAAATGGCTTTAAGAGAATGAAAAACATAGAACATTCAATCAGGTGTGTCCAAACTTTTGACTGGTAGTGTATGTGTGTGTGTGCATGTGTGAGCTTGTATACAAGCGTGTGTGTGTGTGTGTGTGTGTGTGTGTGTGTGAGTGTGTGTGTGTGTGTGGGGGGTATTGCATGCATGAATGTGTGAGTTTGTGTGTCTGAAGGTAGTAATACACAGTTAACTCTGATTCCTCATCACTGATACATTAACCACATAGAAACTTCTTGTTGCCAGGAAACATCAGAATAGATTTTTGTTCTTGTGGTTCACTTTGCTCCGTTCACTCTGAGGCTGAAAGTGTCTCAATCCTGATTTTTCCCTCACATGTAAAACTGATCTGATGTTTTATAATCAGTGTGAACAACAGAAAGCTGCACAGAATCATATTTTTTCAGTTCTAACCTAGGCTACATAGATATGTGGTACAATCCTGAGGCGTGCGACCTACATGCAGCTTGTATTTGAACATTCAGTTCAAAGTTGTTAGTGTTGCCATGACAGTAAAGAAACCTTATGTCATTGACCCAAGATAAATGTCATAATTTTGGCAGCTTGGCAGAGCGTTAGCACGGAGAACAAAGAGACAGAATGTAAATAAAGCCAAATATCGACTTGACTGGCGTTTGGAGAGACGCCTCAGTTCAGTCAAGACTCAGACACTCTGTAACATAACTGTTGGAAACAAGCAGAAGTGCAGGTACAAAATTAGGTGTGACGTCTTTTGTTATCGTTGCTTTGTGTCTTGTCAACATGGCTGTCAGCTCATATTGGTATCAGATAAGTGTTACATCCTATAATAGCTACAAACAGTCATCCTGCGGTGTGAATGTAGTCTTTGTTGCCTGTTGCCGGGAACGTTGCCCATCTACATTGCAGAACAAATTGCCTAGTGTGTCACCACCCTAAGGGCAAATTATGCAAGAACCCATCAACATGACATATCTTCTCCATTAATTAAATAACATTGTGGATTTGAAGTGTTTCTCTAAAGCGTTCAGGTGCAGGTTTCCTTTCTGTCACCAACAGGTTTCTGCTGGTCAGATCATTATTCGCTCTGCGCTGCTTCCACCGCCGAGCGAATTCCTCCTGCTGGCTGCAGCGGGCCGGGCCGGCTCTGCTCTGGCTCTCTGCCAGCTCTGTCTACATTTCACTGATGGACTTGCACAGCAATTTGCCTGAACAAACCCATCCCAGCTGTATTGCTACACCTCTGGAAAATGCATCACTGTGACAATTTCAGGCATGTTTGGCTTTTGAAATGGATTTTCAGAGATGTTCCTTCCTCGGAGATGTGTTATTTGAGCGCGAATAAAAATAGAATCAAATTGACTTATGTCAACAGACCGCTCAAAGACGCCATTCAGTTTGTCTATGAGCTTTTTGTTTTCAGATGAGTAACAGCCTGAAATCAGTGGAGAAGTGTTAGCAGACTAATAGATGAGCATTAAATATATCCCAAATAACACCAAGTTATCCTCCTAAGACAGAACAGAAAGAAGCTTTTGAAATGTTGATAGTTTTTACAACATAAAGAGAACTGAAAATGCATTTGGGAAGTGAAACTTCTTTTGAAGCTGTGACCCTAGTAATTCCGGATATAGAGTCATCCAGTGATACAACAAGTTTAAGTACAAACAGCTTTAATTTGAAGATATTTCCATCCATGTCTGATGAACAATAAAAGAAAATCTACAGCACTCTTTGCACATACTCCAGACATTGCAGGGCATCCACAAATAAAGGTTACATTATGAATATTATCATTTTGTGCTATGGGGCAGTACAAATCTTAGTTACTTCCACTTTAAGAAAATAATTATTAATACTGAGCAGGTATGTAAAGCAGGTAGGGGTTGGGAAATGTGAGCAAACGTAGTCCAACAACTTCAAAGTCACAATGAAATGTCATTTTTAGCATCTTTCTTCCTCAATGTGATGTATTTCCTGTTGAAACAGGATGTTGGGGCGGGACATAACACAGGGGGGGGTCATTCAAAAGTCTAAACCAATGGGATGTCAGTTAGGGAGAGAAAGGCAGTTTGATTTGATAGGGGGGGCAGAGGGGCGGGATTGCTAAAAAATCTGAGACGGTTTTATTGGATTTACGCCTACTGGTACACGATGATGTCACTATTACTGTAAAGATAAACTGTTTCAGGAGGTAAAAGTGATGGAATTTTGATGTAAAAATACAAGAAAACAAAAACTTTATCATTTATTTCATATTTATTGTTATAATAATAGGTGTATGTTATATTAGCAAACAAGGTGAAAGAGTCTTTTTTTTTTTTTTTCGTTTTCATTTCGTGACTTTAAATGTCAGAGACCGTCAGCTTAAACCAAGACCTGACCTGGCGTTGTGGTGTTACAGGGCGAGTGCAGCAGAGTTGTCGGCTGTTTACTTTCTACTTCCTGTAGCAGGGTTAGTTGCACTGAACCAGAAGCAGAGGCTGGGAGTCCAGAAGTCGGAGCGGCAGCCTCATCCACCATCACTTTACCCAGAGAGCTGAGGATTTGTGGTCCGGCTCCAGTCAGGTCGTAAAGGCAGCTGCGGCGGAGCAGCCACTGGATCTGACTGGAGGGAAAGTTCACCAGCTGCGGCCTGATGTACAGAAATCTATCTCATAAATAAAATAGGAACCTTAATTTATCATGATGACATAGCTTTGATAGTAGAATTGAGGAGTTATAGCGTACAAGGTCCAGACCAGATTTTAATGTTTTACATGCTGATACAGTGATACAGTGTCTCTTGACCCTGTGGATGTTGGCTCAGGTTAAAGTGGTGATCTGCCAGGTTCTTTTGCTTTTTTATTTTGTCTCCATCTTTGTTGCTAAGCGCTCACTGCTGCACTTCCCAGAGATCACCTGTCAATCAAGCAGTGTGGGCGGGACTGTGACGTCTTTTTCCTTGGATTTTCTGTTGATGCAGTTTGAGTTTCTGTAGGTGGCGCTCTTTTCGTTGCCTGTTCATCCATGGTGGCTATCGCTGCTCATGCTAACTACCCAGTTCTTCTTCTTTTGTTTGTGTGCCAGAGGATTTTTCCCAGGAAAGAGCTACCAGACACCGGCTGTTTGGAACAGACAATGGAAAAGCTTTCATGAACTGGATATAGGTTGGATCAATATTGTGTTCTATCAATCAGTGATAGAAAGCAGCAAAATTGACATTTATTTATTTATTTGAAAAAATAGATTATTACTGCTGAAAATGGTATTTTCAACTACAAAGGACAGGCATCACATTGCTCTCTCATTGCTGCAGTTTCTGAACTATTGACAGACTGTTTCAAGCCGTCAAGCCATGTAATCAGCTGTTGAGACTGATGTTGAATGTGTAAATTACTGGGTAAGCCGTTGCGGTCTAAGTGTAAACCTAAGTGTTGGTGCTTTGCCAGTGTGGTTTATGTGTGGTGTTGGTAAGAGTGAGTCTGATGGGTGCTGAGTGCATATATGGGGAGTGTTTCTGTTGAGACTCCTGGAGGTTTTATGAACCATTTGTGATTGGATGTGCCTATTTGGTAACTCCAAAAACTCACCCGTTCTCACTCACACCCTCCTTTCCTTCAACATCCAAGCCAGATTTCTTCGTAGGTACTTATACTAGTCAAATACCACAAAGTATAGAGTTAGCTGCTTCTGTATATAGGTAATTTGTTGTCCTGATGGTTTACCTGCGACATCATGAGCTTGAATCTGGCCTGGGACCTTTGTTGCATGTCATCCTCCTTTTTCTCTCTCACCTTTTCTGTGAGTACTGAGAACTGTCAAAATAAAGCAAAAACGGCAAAGAAGTGAAGTATTACACAATTTCAATCAGGAAGACTACTTATCATTCATTCATGCTTTCTCTTTACCCAATCAGAGTTGGGGAACACTTTCCCTCTTTTTCCAGAGAACCAATCAGAGTCAGCCGTCACTTCCCTCTCTTTTTCAAAGAGCCATTCGTCTAAGTGACGGGAGTATATACACGTCACCTACTATGCTATTGTGCTTCTCTCAGATCTATGCCGTATGCTGCTGTCATTCCAGTCGCTGTGCTTACCTTCGTCCCTCCACCACCCCATCACATCATGTCCAGGCTCCAGAGGAACTCCCCAGGGGGACGTCCTAATTCCTACGTCTATCCCGGATGTACTCCTAACTTCAAGAATGGGAGGAGTTCCTCCATGGAGCTTACGCCAAAGTTTCCATCTTGTTTTATGTCATGAATAAAGTTTTTCATTCGAGCATTCATCCTAGTCTCTCCTGATTGAAATAAGGATGAAAATGATTCTACCATCTGGATGTGAAGGCCCCCAAAAAGCACCCAGAAATGTTGCTTTTATCCAAACTATGTATAAATGTCTCATATTGTATGTATCTTTACGTGTGTCATCACTTATTCTAGTTTCAAAACCAACAATCCTACAGGAAATATTTATCCCACACTGCTATAAATGAAATGTAACAGAATGGACATTTAATAATCGTACAAATACTTAAAGACATGTGTCTTTCAACAGTGATACGACGATACGTGCATTTCACATCAGCTCATAGTTGGAAAGGTTACAAAACAAAAAAAAAATAGTTTGGATAGGAACCAACCGCTGAGCATCGATTCCTCTCAGCTTGTTCTGTGAATGTTCTAGCTGGTTAATGCCATAACAAAACACCAGTCTGACAAATATGACAGGCCGGCCTGTTTGTGAGCGACAACAAGTCATCACAGGATTCCAGTCCAGGGTGAAAAAGTTACATACACATCTGCTCAGAGAGGGGAAAAATGCCTGCTGGATCTGTGAATGCGGCCTGGAGAATGGCTGGGGATTTGTCCTGTGAAAGGGCTGAGAGCGGAGAGGTGGGGCACTTTGACATGCTCTTTGTGCACAGAGGAATCGTATATTAATTGCAGCGCAGGGCGGCTGCCGTCGCTGTCAATGGGCTTTCTTCTGCGATGCCAGGTGAAATACCATCGACCTGAATTCAAGAGCTAAATACTTATCTGGGGCATTGTTCTCCCAAAGTAAGTGCTGAGTCTGGAGTCAAAAGATGAGAGCTGGTTGTGCCTCGTCCCGTCTGTCAGAGACAGGTCTGTCAGTACCTGAGTAAATGGTTAAGCCCCGAAACCTGTCAAATCGCTCCAGGTTGACAAAACATACATCATCTTCTTCTTACACACTGCTGACACCGATATCAATGATTCTCGCTGCAGCCAAACCTGTATGATTACTTAATATATAGTACACAGCAACATCGTCAGTGTTAATTTAACTTCAGTTCACAATAAAAACACAATGACAATACAGATACAATACAAATACAGCTAAAAAAAAACAATCCAAATGCAATTAAAAAGGATAAATGGAGGCAGATACAATGGATGTGCAAGAAGACAGCAAAGACATATTTGTGCAAAATATGCAAAAGTGCAAAGTGCAGATTTTTACTTGGAGTGCAAGTTAAGGTGTTTCTATAAGTACACACCCATGAGAGTTAAGTTAACACTTCTAAATAGTTCTGAACAGCTGCCCCAAAGCCATATCAGCTCTATGAGTGGACAGACAACTCTCCAATCAATACTCAACTCCAAATAAGTGTCAGTAAAAAAAATCAACACTTATGAACACTGGACAATTTGCTGTGTAGCCTGGATTCGGTGAAAATCGGTCATGATGAGTCATGTAATCAGCCTAAAAGTTCTGTACACAGAAAATTTCCCTGTGTTCATCATCTAGGCCTCAAGGTAAAACGCCTTATATGTTAAATGAGGATGTTCAGCAGATAGATACTAAATGAGCTTGACTCACACAGTTAGGACAATGAGAGAAAAGGCGTGGATCTCAATCTGGCAGCTCCAGGCTTTCCAACACCTTTTGGTTTCAAGTTGTATACTGGACTAATATAACACCAGATACACAAAAAATAAATAGTAGTAAGTACATAAAAAGTACATATTTCAGAAAGTAATGTGTTTTTTACTGATGACTTTCTTTGGCTTAAATTTCTTTCTGTGGATTGGTGCCTCAAATGCACAGACACTACATGTAAAGTCCATTTTCTTAATTAAAGACCAGCTGTAGTCAAGACCAACTTAGTCGAGTCCAAGACCAGGTCCAGTCGAGTTGGAGTCAAGACCGGGCCCAAAGGGGGTCGAGACCAACTCAAGACCAAGACCAGAGCAAATCAAGTCCCATTCAAGAACAAAATAGGCAATAAACAGTATACATGCATGTCTTTCCAAATGTAAAAATAATACTTAAGGAGTTTCTTAAGGATCAACAGAGATGTAGGTCTATCTGCAGGAGCTCTGGATTAAACCTTTCAACATCCAGCTAATTAATGCATAAAGGTTTGAGGAGCATTATATACTGTGGAAGTTATTTGTAATGCTGGAGAGAAAATAAAGATGGACAAGGTAAAGAAAAATGTATCTTTGAAATATTTTTTAGTCTGAGATAAAACAGACACAAGACAGAGAAAAGTCCAAGACGTTCTGGAGGCAGAGAGTGGACTCGGGCTCTGCAGCTCTGCTACAGATCCACTGGACATGTTGAACTAATGGCTTTCGACATCACACCGCAAAACCACATGTACCACAGGTCAGAGACCAGCAGAAGATTCTGACCTCGCAAGTATCCGTTTTTTTAAAAAAAACAGTGACAGCTGCACCGTAACTTTATCTATTTGGATTGCAATACTATCCACTTGAAAACATCCCATTTTGATAATGAAGTCCCTGCATGAAGCCATTCTGGGTGATTTAGGGATACAAGCAGACTAAATAATAGACTAAAGATGTCAGTGGAACCAAGCTATTAGCCATAACATACCATACATACCATCACTTCTTAAAACCCATTTTTATAGACTTGCTTATATGTGATATGTCTTTTTATCATCTTTTAATCTTTTAATCTTAATTTTTATCTAATTTAATCTAATTTGTAATATTTTTTACTTCATTTATTGTTTATTTTGGTGTTTATCTTACAGTTATTCGTAGTATTTACTTGAATGTTGCTCTTTTTCCACCTCTGTCGTCCTCTCTTAATTTAATTCCTGTTTCACTCGGTTCCATTGCTTTTTAAATACTGCTTTTATTTTGCCTGTCAAAGCACTTTGTAAACTCTGTTTTTAAAGGTGCTATATAAATAAAGTTATTATTATTATATTATCATTATACATGCCATAGTATACCATACCGAAGTACCAAGTATTTTCCTTCTGGACCAATTAAAAAAAAAAAAACCCCACAATATTCACCTTTTCACCTTGAACTCTGGACAGACAAATTGGTATTGTACCTTTCCTCACGCTCCCCGGCACATTAACACCACACAGCCACGGAGCCACAGAGCCACAGAGCCACTCCCTGTGCAGTCTGTGGATGTGGTTTAAGATGAAGTGGCCTTAACCGCTCACAGATGCTCACCATGCGCTGATGGTGGGCAGGTATTCAGCGCTGACTTCATCCCCCCTGAGCCGCAGCGATTCACTGTGACAAGTTCAAAACACATGGTGGCTTAGCACTTCCAGCTTCGCCTCTGCTACAAGTTGAAAGGCTTGGAAACATATTTGGGTAGAAGGAGCCAAACTGCCCGTTCTCCTCCGTTTCATCTGTTTCATCCACTTCCAGAGAGCGGTGATAAGGAGGAACACATCTCAATTACTGACACGATTAACGCCCGTGTAGCAAAAGCGGTTTATATTTTAGTTTTGCGCTTTGTGAACATCAGTAAAAATTGGTGATTGGCGCTGCTGCTGATGTTTAGTGGTTAAAGTGGTAATCCATGAGTTCCTCATCTTTTTGGTTTTGTTGACATCTTTGTTGCTAAGCGCTCATTGCTGTGGTGTTTCTGCACTGCACTTCCCACAGATCACCTGTCAATCAAACAGTGTGGGCGGAGCTTGGATTTTCTGTTGATGCAGTTTGAGTTTCTCTTTTCTTTGTCTGTTCAGCCATGGTGGCTATCGCTGCTCATGCTAACTACCCAGTTCTTCTTCTTCTGTTTATTCCAAACAAACCGGAAATGTAAAAGTTTTCATGAACTGGATATAGGTTGAATCACTATTGCATTATATCAGTTGGCATTAGAGAGTAGCAAAATGGATTATTGCTCTAGTGCTTGGCATGTCAGAATATTAAACAGTAGGTTCTACATATACAAATCTGTTGATAATCTACATCTGTGCGTATGTATCTCCTGTCAGAAGACACGGTGAGATTCTCCCTGATCATCATTCTGCTGCTTTGGTCTGGCTCGGGCCACCAGATGTCAGGCAGGTTGTAATATTGAACAGCGCGCTTTAACAATGACTGGCAGAACACCTGCAACAAAGGCAACTACAAAGAGGTTTTCTCTGACAGCATTTCCTCCCCGCTCAGCCTCCTGCTTGACCCCGGCACCATCTTGGAAAAAGATTTCAGCGGCGTTGCTCTGCAGCAGACGCCGCTCCCTCGAGAGCGCTCAAAGGCGGCTCTTGCAAACGGAGCAGCGGCAGGCAGGAGCGGAGGGCGGAGTGATGGAGGGCACGCCGCACCTGCCCGTAAATCTTGCCGGAGTTTTCCTTTCATGAGAAGCACTTGAAGAGAGAAATAACAAACAGTGGTCAGAGGGCCGGGGGGGGGGGGGGGGGGGGGAAGCAGAGACCAGCCAGTTGGCCGACAGGGAAGTTTAGGAAATCCTTTATTGCGACGACACAGCAGCCAAACTGGACACCTTGGATCCAAAAGTCAGCTACACACACACACACACACACACACACACACACTAAACACACACACTAAACGGCTGGTTTCCCAACACACTGTGTGAACGTGGATTGTTCTTGCAATATAATACCCAATAACTTTTGAGGATGACTAACAGCTACAGTTAAAACATCAATAACATGATAATGAACAATAACAACAATTATACTGTTACTACGGCTACTACTAGTTCTGTTAATAATAATAATAATCGTGATAATAAAAATATTGATAGCAAGAAGAAGAGGCAGAAGAAAGAAGAGGAAGAAGCTGAAGAAGCAGAAAAAGAAGAGAGAAGAAAAAAAGAAGAACAGGAAGAGGAAGAAGTTGAAGAAGCAGAAAAAGAAGAGAAAAGAAAAAAGAACAGGAAGAGGAAGAAGTTGAAGAAGAAGAAAAAGAAGAGACAGAAGAAGAAAAGGAAGAGGAAGAAGCTGAAGAAGCAGAAGAAGAGAAGAGGCAGGAAGATGATGATGAAGAAGAGGGAGAAAGAAAAGAAGAAGCAGCAGAAGAAGAAGAGGAGGAGGAGGAAGATAATGAGGAGGAAGAGGGAGAAGAAGAAGAAGATGAAGAGGCAGGAAGATGATGAAAAGGGAGAAGGAGAAAAAGAGGCAGAAGAAGAATAATAATCCATAATAGTTTGTTTGCAACGTTCAATAAAAATGCTGAAAAACACAGACACACAAAAATGCTGTAAAATACAACACACTTTAAATTAGCCCATTGGGTTGTATTATATCTTTTCATATTAAATCAGCCTGCATTTAGTTTCAGTGCCGTCTGTCTTCTCTGCTCAGAGAAACACTCCATCATCTGACTCACAAAAACATAAATGCACCACAATGTAAGCATTGGTTATTCAAATGGGACTCTCAGATAACACACACCGAGGAAAAGCAAACAGCTCGCTGCCAAATGTGACCCATGGAAAACTAATTATAACACACCTTTTGTTTGCACACACCTGTGGACAACGACAGTGCGTGTGTGTGTGTGTGTGTGTGTGTGTGTGCATGTGTGTGTGTAGGGCCTATGTGTGTGTGTCTGCACCCCCCCCCCCCCCCCCACTGAATTAATTACAAAAACTGAATGACGGAAAAGAAAATTAATATATATTAATCTTTTACAAGACTCCCAAATATAATTCCTAGACATGAAGATAAGAAATAACATACAGTTTTGTTCCACTATGAGATTTCCACCTTTTAAAAAAGAGACACCTACAGTTCTTAAAAAAATGATATAATTCAAAATTAAAACAAATTATTCTACCTTTTAAAGGACAGTGGATGCCTTGACAAAATTCTAGCATGTTTACAGACTGTTTTGTTTATATTTTAGAGATATTGAATGATGGACTTAATGGATATAAAGCACTTTGGGAATTAACTTGTTTGTTTGGATCAGAGCTTAACTATTAATTAATCAATTTGCTGTTTCAAAGTACAAAGTAGCTTGCTGTTGTCCTGAAATATATATCTGAAACAATATGAAACTATATTTCGGAATGAATAATGATAGTTTCAGGCACGTACACAGATAGGATCCAAAGCAATCTCAATGCATTATGCCCTATAGTCCTTAAATTTCATATTTTGTGTGTTTGACTTTTTTTTTTTTTCCAACTTCTTCCCTTCACATACAGCAGGATATTCATGAAAAAACACTTATGCTAACCTGCTATTCCACTGATTGTTTTACTTATTCGGGAGTGCCTCTGTTTTGCAAGGTGGTGGTCACTTTTTTTAGAGGGACAGTGATGTAATTCTCAAGTATTAATAAGGAAAATCATGAAGTGACTCAAATCAACTGCCATGAAATTGAGATATAAAAAAGTATGTAACAACAAAATGCTGAGAAAGACTCACAAGAGAGAGAGATGGACATTTCATCATTGTATTATTCTTTCTTAAGTCATGCACTCAGCATTAAATACCAAGGTTAACATGTTTACAAAGCTTTGATTCAGGCCAGAATCCCTTTCATGTCATATTGCTGCCAAGATACAAACAAAGAAGAATGGAATTTACAAAAAAAAAAATGGGAAAGAGAGATGAATTCAAGGGTTTTTATGGCTTTCTTTCCATCTGTAAATGAGTGTACCTTTGTTTGGCCCATTCATTTAAAAATCTATGGAGTTTGAATAAAATGTCATGCCGGTGATTCTTCCACCGGAGCCTTTTTACGGCGGGTTTCAAGGTGAATGGAAGCCACAACCACTAGTCTTTTCACTGCCAAATGACTGCGGGCGAGCCCTTTCCTGGCCTGCTGGATCTGAGGGGGGCGGCGGCCTCCACCGCAGAGTTAATTGGGTTTGTTTATTTGGGTACATTTACATTCAGGAAACCTTGCGCACATCCTTTTTGGAGACGTATAAGAAAGGGCAGAATTGTTGAGGAGGGGAAGTCCAGATCAAAGTTGAAACGTGCGCTTTGTTTATCGATCTGTGAGGTATTCAAATGAAGAAGTGCTTTGAATGTCTTCAGGGTCAGCAAAGTGTCATTCCTCATGGGGAATAGATAGATAGATAGATAGATAGACTCATGCAGCCAGTGAAATTGATGGAAAGAGTTTCAAAATTATATCTATTCAGAAAAATATTGATACTTGACATTTATTGGTCAAGATTTTAAAAATACAGCTGGCTGGATATGTAATATGTTAGTATTTTAGAAGAAATGCTCTTAAAATAGTCAGTAACTTCAACAGTTTAATGATTCTTACATTCATGCCTGCAAATGTAAGAATAGATATCCTGTTTTACCTCATTTTGAATTTAGCGATGAACTGCACATACATATTATCTCTCCAACACATGGATATTTATTGTAACACTCGATTTAAGCAGAAGGATCCTGAAAGGCCAGTGGGACTTGGGAGTCTAATAGAAGGCCAACAAGCCGGCAATTGAAGTCTATTATACTGAAGGCTTATTACTGTTACTTCCTTGTGTAATTTTTAAAGTCTAACAGCACTGGTTTGATCATAAAGTGAGTCTATAGGAAAAGTCATGGAGGGACATTTTGAATGCCGGGATATTCCAATGCTAAAATTCAAATTCAGGCTTGGCCTTTCTAGTGATAAGAATGCCTTTATTTGGATATAATACACTTTATGTAAATGCAGACAAGTTATGAACTGTGCAGTGTATACAAAAAAAAAGAGAACGTAGAAAAAAATAATAGTCTAATAAAGCAAACAAATGAACAGTGAAAACAGCTTTATCTTTTTACGATGAAAACAAAACAGAGTTTCTGATATCAGCAGGATGCAAATGAAGCTCGACTGAACCTGTACGCTATTTGCATGCCTTGCCTTTGAAACTCCACATCGCTATCATCAGACTTACGAAGTTAGTGCGATGTAAATGGAGCTTTGCACTCCATCACTTTGGACATGGCATGTTTGTTTTGAGCTCAGGTGTCTCTGGTGATTCTCTGCTGCCAGGTGCTTCTGGGCTCCAGCAGCAGAGTCCAGTCTGCCAACAGCTGGACGCTGCTGCCACCCTGTGTTCACCTTACACACTGTGGAGAGGGATCATCCAACCAGCTGGGGCGGAAAGAGTACAAGTATGTCCTACTCCAGTAGAAGTACTGTTACTTTGCTGATATTTTACTTAAGTAGAAGTAAAAGTACTGCTGTAAAAATCTACTGAAGTAAAAAAGTAAAAAGTGTCTCATTGAAAATGTACTCAAGAGTAAAAGTTACTGGAGTTACATTTAGAAAAAGAAATGTGACTAAGAGAGAGGACAGCGTTCAAACTAGATTCTTTTAATTGGGAAATTTGGAAATTACAAAATAAACTTCACAAACAAAGTAAAACCAGATTACTCTTCTCACTGTGAATGGCTCCACAATTTGTCAATTTACATTGGTGCAGTTTCTGATGCTTATGGAGAGACACAAAATTTGTAGTGAAGCACAATTCTTCAGTAAAAATGTACTTAAGTAAAAGAAAAATTTCTGACTTAAAAAAAAATACACAAAAAAGCTACTCAGTTACAGTAACTTAAGTAAATGTAATTAGTTACTTCCACCCTTGGTATCACAGTGTCTCTATATAGTAGCCTACACCCATAATCAATAGCCTACACCTTAGGCTCATCAATAACCTAATCGATGATGATAAACAAACACTTGACACTGCTTCTGTCAAGTGAGAGATTTACATTCCAAGAAATTAAAGTCTGTTGCTTATTTTAATTATCAGGTTAATAACACTGCTAATAACACTAATTTATTTCGTTTTATTGTACTGTCTTTAGCTTAACATCTATCTATCTATCTATCTATCTATCTATCTATCTATCTATCTATCTATCTATCTATTAATAGTCAATTGTGAAAGCATTGAAATAAAGTCTATACTCAGATTAAAAACAAGGAAAAACTTTATCTTTCTTGCAGTGGTGCTCTGTGTTTTCACTTTCACTTTCATTATTTTGATTTACGGGTGGGGCCAGCAGTAATGTCTCCGTAAGGTTTAGGTTAGGCTGAGGTTTGTAGTAAAGTCTTAACTAACTGTAGGTTCTTGCTTGCAGCTATGGCCACTGGGCCAGAAAGTTACAGCCGTGCTTCCAGAGCAGAGGCACGCCCAAGAAAGGAACACGAAAGATTGACGTGTAATTCAGCCAATCACTTTACAGGTAGGTGGGATTTCCTGTGACATTGACAAATCAGTAATGGCATCACAAAAAATAACTTTAACATGTCAGCAAAACAACACCGAGGGGGGAGTGAACTTGTAGATAGCAGTCATATTTCGGAGAAACATTACATTATGTCCAACTAATTACATGCGATTTCAATTCTACCGAAAGGTAAATTGATTTACAGTACTTGGCTTGTGATAAACACTAATATGTAACTACGAAACTTACTGTTAGCTGTCCAAACTTTTTGACGTGGACGGTTCGCTAGCTGGAGAGCCTGGAACTAGAGCCAGCGCCGACCAGACTAGCTAGCTAGTTGCTATGCTAGCTGACGTTAGCTAGCTGTTAGCTAAGTTCGCTAACCCGCAAGCGTAGCAGCAATGTACTGAGTATTTGCTTTGTGGAAGTGTATGTGTCAAATCTCACTGTTAAAGTTTCTCTTTGTTTCGAAAAGCTGTCGCCATGGCCATGTCAGGACCGCGGCTTTCATCTAAACTTTCATTTTGATTTTTGATATCCGCCTGTTAATGATGGCCACCAGTTTTGGGGAAGCCATGATCCAATCAGAGCTGGCTCTCAGAAATGACAGTTAACTAACGTTTGTAAAATTATAGCAGAACTATCATAAAACAACAACTATATACATATATTTATAGTATAGACATATACTATATCTAGGTAGCAGTGTTCTTTTTTGATCCAGATATCTATTTCAGAGCTGCAAAACCTGCATGTTGAGATCAATTGACCGCATCATGATAATCATTATTTATGATGTTAGTGCTAACAGCATTACTGTAGTATAACTGATTTACACCGCCGCTTGACTTTGATAACTCTCTGGGAGTGTGTTAAGTTAAATATCGAGGTTTTCATAAACGGGTGAAGCATTGTTTGCTTGACAGCTAATAGGCCTGTAAAATCAAGGTGAGACAAAGTAGGATCAGCTGCTATTACAACATTTGGGCACTAGCTATGAGCCAGCTCTGAAGTTTGACAACTGAATGAGGCTGGAGACATGACAAGTTTCAGTTTTCACAGGAAAGTTTTGCATTTTTGTTTTGTCAAAGTGCAGACTGATAGTAAAGAGGAGAGATGTGCAGTGACAGCACAGTGTGAGCAACCTCCAGTTAACGCTGTGTACCTTGATAAGCACAGAAGATGCATTTGTTTACATTGAATATTGTAGTCTGCATACTCAAAACAGGTCTAGCGGTTTGAATCTATTTCATTATTCCTGGTGTGTTGTTGGTAACTTCCTCCCCACCACTGATGTTGTAACAGTAAATAGTAAGATGAGATATGTTTTTGTCTTTAAATTTGTTGGAGAGCCAAAGCACCTAACACAGACTTATGAGTATAATGCCTAAAAACCAGATGAAATATACTCATCGAGGCTCAAGAGTATGTCGGTTTTCTTTCCAATCACTCACTACAACAGCAGATTTCACTTATTAGTTCTCCTCTCTGGTTGAAAGTGTGCATATCAGTGAAATCAGATGGCGAAGTGATTGGTTGGGATGAAAAACTGCAGACTCTTGGGCCTTGATGGCACACGGTTGAGAAGTGCAGTATAGTGCAGTTCAATTGTATTGCATGAGGTATGCATTCAGTTACCTCCTTGTTGCAGTTTTCCTTGGTGACTCTGTGACTATCAATGTCAAGAGCCATTAGGTGTTGACAATGAGCCAGGATCTGAACCTATGTAGCTGCTTGCACTTGGGATGAAGATAGAAACCCCCGTGCATCCCGGGGTCCATAAATCATCACTATCTCTTGGATTCTCAGTCACTTTTTACAGCTGTAGTAGTATAACCACTCATCAGATCAAGCCCTACATCTTGTGCTGTGAAGAAAATACCATGCTGGACTTTTTATTATATGCAAACCCTTCTCTCTCTGTCTTTCTTTCTGCAGCTGTGCAGCTTCCTCCTGATAGTCCAGTAGATGTCCACCCCTGCAGACCCATCAGGTGGTATGTCCCATCCTGGCCCCTCCCCCGGGGCAGGTCTGTCTCCAGGGCCCATCTTGGGCCCCAGCCCCGGCCCGGACCCCTCACCAGGCTCCGTTCACAGCATGATGGGTCCCAGCCCGGGGCCTGGCACCCCCAATGCGCCTCATGGCATGCAGGGACAGGGCGATTACTCTCAGGACAGCATGTATCCTATGCACAAGGTACAGCATGCTTGATGATGATAAACAGAACACATGATAAACAATATAAATAAAACAGCGCAAAATTCAGGTGATGCAATACAGTACCAGCTAAAAGGTACTTCCGTGCAGATTAAGTGCAACAAATACAGAGGCAGACCAAACTACAATGGTAAAAGCAATACAGGGAGCAATACAATTAGGATGACCTGTACATTAAAATACATTAGTTGTAACTGTGGAGTTTGATTACATCAGGGTCATGATGGGATACTAATATTGTTAATTTAGAGGAGGCAGATGATGCACAGGGTTTTAACACGCAATTTTAAAGCTATTTTATAAATAATTGTCAGTGTCTTGAGTGAGTGTCTTGAAGAGCAGTATAATTTACTTTACAGCCTTTTATTCAGGAGTCTGTTGACAGCACAAACAGCTAAATATGTCAAAGATGGTTTAGCTAACATCAAAACAGATGAAACGTTTGCTTGCCAACAATCAAAAACACATGGGTTGGATAGGAATCTACAAGTGTCCTTCTGGTTCCCAAACTATTAGCTACATTACCGAAGCAACTTGACAATTTCGGCATAGAGTATGTAAATACTTTAAACACATTTAAACACTTTTTGTCATGTAAGTATTTATTAATTTTCTTTTCAAGCCTTGTAATTATCTTACTTTGCAAATATTATACAATCAGACATTCAAAAACAACACAACAATAACAGAAAGACAGTCATTTAGAACACTTAAATACTGCACCCATATTAATACACTGTACATTTCCAACCGTAATGATATCTAGCCTCTAATTTAAACACTTTTTGACAGATATGACCTGTGATTACATGGAGAAATTTGCTTTGGCTCTGTACAAGAGGCGAGATTAGGCCTAGCTGATTGCCTCGAATATCCTGTTTTGATATCAGAAATATTTAAACTCTTTCAACACTGCCTAATGGCAAAAAGCATGTTATCAAAAGGATGTGGACTGAGCTGCCTAATAGAGCCCACTTCATTACTTCTATTGTTAAAATGCATTACTTTATGCAATCAGCACATTACAATAACAGATATTGCTGCTAGTAACGTTTTGTAAAGTAAAGTCCATTTTGATGGACTGGTTGTCTTGATCGTGATTATTAATTCTGTAGATATTTCTTTCAGGGTTGCAGGCTAGATTATTATAATTTTTTTGTTCATCGTTTCCCGCAGCACTGAGGTGTCACCACAGCTGATGAATTAAGGGGAAACAGTGTCAGATATAAAGTTCCAAATGAATCTCGGATCTTATTGATTTTTCTGTGTCTGTTTTCAGCCCATGGAGGGGATGAATGAGAAGACCATGGCAGACGCGATACACTTTGGTCACATGAAGGGAGTGGGGATGAGATCTCTCCACAGCGGCATGGGGCCTCCACAGAGTCCTATGGACCAGCACAGCCAAGGTACACTTTGGCCATCTTAACCCTCTGATTGTACAACCAAAACACTGGGCTCAGTGAGATGCAAAATGAATTGTAATTCCTTAACTTGTTTCACAGTTTGTAGATTCAGAACCTGTTTATAACCTTGTTATTTTTGATGGTAAAAACCTTGGGTATGTATAAATACTAAAACTCCCTCCCATCCACTGTAGGATACATGTCCCCCCATCCATCCCCCATGGGCGTCCATGAGCACGCCTCCAGCCCCATGTCCGGAGGTGGGGGTGGGGGGGGGCCCACGCCGCCCCAGATGCCTCCCTCCCAGTCAGGCCCCATGATGCCCATGGACCCCCAAGGAGCTATGCCCAACATGTCCAGCATGGGGCAGCAGGGTCGGGGGCCCTCCTCCTTCAGCCCGGTGCAGCTGCAGCAGCTCCGAGCCCAGATCCTGGCCTATAAGATCCTGGGCCGCGGGCAGCCGCTGCCTGAAAACCTCCAGCTGGCTGTTCAGGGCAAGAGGAGCCTTCCCACCATGCAGCAGCAGCAACAACAACAACAACAACAACAACAGCAGCAGCAGCAGCAGCAGCAGCAGCAGCAGCAGGCAGCTAGTGCTAGCCCTTACAACAGGCCTCCAGGTAGGAAGATGCCGTCTGAAAATGGCACAAGGTTAACTTGATGAAGCAGATTGCACAGGATTGTCTTCTTACACACCTTCGAAAGCTTTGCACTCTTAAACTCAGAGGTTAAAGGTAGACTTGGTGAATTCACACCCCCGGAATCCACGTAACTTTCAAGTGTCAGAGGTGTTTTTCAAATCCAAAATATATAGGACTCCTATATAGGACTTTCAATATGATGGAAATTATACAGTTTGCATGATTACATAATTGATCAATATTACACTGTTTGCCTGTGGGAAGACCGTAACCTAACCTGAATTGATTGTAATCCCACATACTCCATGATCGACTTCCCCTCAAGTAGTTTTCATAGTGCTGTTATTATTATTATGCTGGGTTCGATGGAGACTTTTAGTGTCTCATGATCTAAATGCTGTTTCAGAAGCTTTTCCACCCTGACAAGAATACAAGAATACAATTCTGGGGGAAACACTTAATATGTATAATTTTTTTTTTCACGTAAATTATAAAATTTAAAACTGGGACCACTTTTTACCCTGCAACAAGACGAAAACAAAAAGTTAGTTTAGTTAGTTTTTCAAGAAGACAAGATAGTTTTTGCTCAGATTATTTTTTTTTTTTCACAAAGTCTAGTTTTTATGTTTATTTTTTTTTACGACACTGTGTTTACGACACTGTTTTTTAACACCTAGTTTTTGTCTTAGATTTAGTTTACATTAATAATCTAAGAAAATAATCTTTGCACAACCGTATGCATGTGCCAGGTGCGTTGGAGGAGAAAGATATTCTTGTCAGTTTCAGCCTTATTAGCGCCTTATTATTATTATCTTATTATATTGTTATTGATCAAGCTTTAGTTTCTAGGTTGTCATGAGCTAATGCCATTTCTTCAGTTTAAATTGGAAATACGACTGTACTGGTGCTGTTGTGTGTAGAGAGAAAGAAGGATTAATTAAAAAAAACTTGTATTTTGTTGACAGGCATGCCAATGGCAACTATGGGTGGCCCCCAGTCAAGCCCCTGTCCCACCCCAACCATGCAAGCACACAGTCAGAGCTCAGGACCCAAGGCTTGGTCTGATGGTCAGTATGTGATGAGTTGAGCTATAGAATGTATGTTGGGGTTAAATCCACAGTGAGCAAGCTGTCTGTCTTTCCGAACACCTTTTTATGCTACACATCGCTTTCATATATTCAGGATGGAGTAGAAGGGGCACAGAAATGTTTCCTTGGTAAAAGGAATGCAAGACCAAAAAGGTTTGAGAACCACTGGTCTACTCCAAGTGTTTGATGTGCGCTCTTGCATCAGATTCACTTCCAAAACATTAAAATGAATTCTTTGAGGCTGCAATGAAAAGAGTAGATAGTAGGGGTGTAACGGTACACAGAAGTCACGGTTCGGTTCACACCACGGTTTGGACATCACGGTTCGGTACGAGTTCGGTACAACGGGAAAAAAAGCAACAAAAAAACCCAAATGCATAAGGCTAGGTTTCTTTTCATTTATTTTGAACAGACAGTAGTGCAAGTTACAGTTTGTTCCACCTAGTGTCGTATAATCCCCCCTGAGGTAGTTGGTACAGCCTGTAGTGTATTAAGCAGTAAAATGTAAAATGTAAACAGTGAACATACACTCTCACATAGATCATATTTTTAAGTAGGGCTGATAAAAAACAAAAGGCAATAGGTCACGATCAGCTACAAAACTGAAAAGCATCTCTTATGTTATGTTACCACTGCATATGGGCGCATAGCCGATGAAATGTAAATGCCAACTGCTTCGGTAATGTTTTTGGCCCTGTCTGCTTTCGCATCTAGAGGCTGCTTAAAAGCAGCGGGGATAAGTAGTTGGACTCCTGTTTTTTTTTGCCTAGCTCCGGTGATTGGCACATCTGGGTGATGCCGTCGAATATGCATGTTAGCATGTTCGATGTGTTTCCGCACACATACCCTACAACTGTCGAACAACGCCGACACACCGTCCTCGTCCGATCCACCACTCGCTCTCCATTGCTGTCGTAGTTCACTGGGAACCCGAAATTTTCCCACACAGCTGATTTGAAAGAAGCAGGCGGGTCTTCTAGCTCCTGTGTCTCATTTGCACTCGCCATAGTGTGACTGACTCAGTAGTAGATTGAGCTAAGCTTAGCATGGCATGTTGCTAACTGTTGTTGGCTTACAGCTTAAGGTTTCCGGGTGGAACTCGCGCTTGTGAAAGTTGGTTCCGCATTACGTTCGTCAATCTTCGCACATACCGCGTATTCTCCGTACGACTGCATGCACCGAACCCTAACGTCCGTACCGGGACGGTTCGAGACGAATACACGTACCGTTACACCCCTAGAAGATAGTGTGAGGTTGACTTAGAATATAAAGAGACTGGCTTTGAAGGTCATGTGAAATAGTCTGCTGTAAAGGGGGAAATCCACCCTGGAGCAGAATTTGCACAATGTTGCTCCTGTGATCCTAGACAGCTTCATCTAGACTTGTAAACAACAATTCTCTCTCAAAGCTACAAACAAGTGAAAACCAAGACTGTTGGTGATATCATCAAGAGACAAATCCTGGAACTTGATTTCTGCTCCGAAAAAACATTCAGATCATCGGGAGCGTTGAAAAGTATTTTAAAAAAGCTTCCCAGGAAGAGACATCCCAGCAAACATGAGATGTGTGTGTGTGTGTGTGAAAGTAGCCAAAAAAATAAGATGAGCGCACTCGTCAACATCAGACTCACTGTTACATGAACATAACCGCAGAAAATGTACAGCCTAAAGTCAGCATTAATTGCTGAGAGAATGGCTAGTTAGCTAAAATCACTCTAAATGTAATTTCAGTGCAGAACTCGTTGGTGTTAATTTGTGAGGTTGAGGAGAGACGGGCTGAAATTGAGGGAAGAGCAGAGAGAGAAACAGAAGTGTCCAGTGTCCCTGTCACAGCTGTGCCATCTGTCTGAAATGAGCAAGGGATTTGTGGACTGACTGAGTTGTAAATTTGGGGCACATGTTACACAGTCTGTCTGTTATAGATGCGAAGGGCCTTTTATGCAGAAAATAAAGTAGCTTACTGAACAAATGTGGAGCCCCCAAAGTAAAGTTCTGAGGGAAACCCTGCAGGGTGATTTTATGGGGATTTGGGCACAATATTCTGGTTCATAAAGGTTAGTGCTGCAGTGAAGTAAAGCTCAGTTGGTTGTAACGTCTCATTCCATGAGTCTAAAAGGTCTCCAATTATTTGTCAGTGAAGCAGCTCCAGGTTTCCTCTCTTGATGACATCACATAATAAAGTTTTGGTTCTTCTATTTCAAGCTTTAGCGGAGAGTTGTTCTTTTTTTTTTTTTTATAAATATTGATCGGACCATACTCCAGGGGTCAGCAGCCTTTTTGAAATAAAGTTAACTTTTGTCATCAAAATTGAAGGAAAGATCTATCTCTAAAGGATTTTATTTTTTATTAAAAACCCATGGCAACAGACTGTAGCTCTATATTTATATTATTACAAAGTTCAGTGATAAGATGAAAACATGCACATTTGTCTCTCTTGTCTTATTGAAAACAATATTGATCAGTCCTCACCTGAATACATTTTTCATAGCAATAAATCTACAGATTTATAGATGATTTTTAAATGAGCGTTCCTAACTTTCATTATCTACTATGCCATCAAAAGTTGTGTAGGCCACATTGAAGAGGAAAATTAACTTTCCCAATTATCTGAAAGCAATATTATTATTGTTACAGTATTTTGCATTGTGAAAATGTGACTTGATGAATTGTGACTCCTGTGCTGGAGACCTTTGCAGGAGGAGGCAACTTTTGCTGATGTTGTTGCAATTCCTGCTGGTTGCCAGTAGAGGCCGATAGAGGTCTTTGATTAATTAATGCCCCTAAAACAATGGCTTTGAATGTGACTTGGCCAAAGCACTGATTACTGCAACTGTCTGTTTTAAAAATATTCACTGACAATTAGGGCTGGGCAATAATACAATATTATCATTTATCGTCTTTCAGCAGTATCATATCGTGATTAAATTGAGTTATCGTGATACACAATTCTGTTAATCATAAAAAGCAAATCTTAAAATCTCTCACAAAATGGGAAAAATCAGGGACTCTTATTTGAAAATTACAGAATATGTTCATACTTCAATCAGTTCATGCAATGATGATTATTTGAAATGTGATTTTGAATATGTTAGCATATATAGTTACATATCGATATCAAAACGACCGTACTGAGAATTGACCAAACAGACAGAGGCTGTGCTCTCCCAGGACAGGGTGGTGAAACTCCAGTCAGCTCTCAGAAGCACCTCCCCCCGGCTGCCAGCGGCCGCCCCTCCCCCGCGCCTCCTCAGGCCCCCGCGGTGCCGTCCGGACCCGTGCCGGGCGGCGCGGTGACGCCGCAGCCCCCCGGCCAGCAGGCGTCTCCCATGCTCCAGATGCAGCAGAAGCAGAACCGGGTCACTCCGGTCCAGAAGCCCCAGGGACTGGACCCAGTGGGGATCCTGCAGGAGAGAGAGTACAGGTGATTAACCCCCGCTCACTCCACCAGGCTGCCTGTTCGAGGGCTGGGCGATATTGACTCAAATATCACAATATTTTAAACCGAATACCTCGATATCGATAATGTGACGATAGTTAGGGGATGACTATTCGTGCTTTCATAAGATGTTTACAATGATAATGATCATTAGTAATCAGTAATAAGTAATGTAGATGTAGATGAGCAAGTAAATCCAATCATTGTTCATTTCACTCAGCCAGAACAGGCTGATAAGTTCAGAAAATTCTTCTTCTTGTCTCTAAGTCTTTTTGACAACTGCCCCAGACTCTCTTTAAATTGCATTTCATCATCAAATCTCCTTAAATTACATTTTCAAATTAGTTAGATGCCAATAAGGTGATTTTGTCATTTTCAATTCAAATGAAATTACCAATTGACATGTACACACGTACTGTGACTTGACTGTGATAAAGGAAGGACTTTGATGTTGGATTACTTCTCTGTTTTAGCTAAATCCTCCACAGTAGGTGAATTGCCACTTGCCCGTGTATTGGACAGACAGAGGCCAGCCATGATACTTTCAGTTTTGTGAATGTCCAAAGTCAGCAGTTAATCATGCTTTAACCAGCCAAAAAATAATGTGCTTCTTGGCTCATATGTCAACGCAACATGGGCTGTTAGTCTGTCAGAAAATCTTCAGCCAAAAGTTGTTTATCCAGCTCACTGACTTCCTTGTAGTCTGCTGTGAAAATGACAAAACAGTGGCTGGTGTCAGCTGGCCTTACTGACTGGGGCTTCAACTCTCTAAAATGAAACCATACTTAACACAATAAATTTTACTCCATGCATTTTCAGTATGTTCACATGAAATGCCTGTCAGATGTGTTGAGTTTAATCTTGTTAAGGAATATACATAAAATACTCCGTTCACAGCCTTTCTCTGTCAGTCTCCAGAAAGGTCAGCATCCCGCTTTTATGGAGCTCATTAGCAAGTGACAGTTTAAACCCGGTTTTCTATTTTCATCTGGCTCTATGTTCAAAATAAGACTGCAGCAATCTCTGGGAGCAACATATACCACAAACACCACTGGACCTCTCTCTGAATGTTTACACATCAAGCTGGATACAGTCTGTGAAGTGCTACTTTAATTTAAGTTTGATGCGAGGGCCTCTTCAGTGTCTGTCTTCATCTAGCTGCTGAGACAGCAAGAGAGAAAAATGTAAAAGGTGCTCGAGAAACAAATATTCTCTTCCATTGCTGTTGGCACAATCCATATGTCTGGACAGCAGGAGCTTCTTACATCAGCACAGCAGTGTCACACTGGTATATAAAGGTCAAGTCCCTTTGCTTGTGTTTTCATAAACAGCACAGCGCTGTAAATGAGCTGCCTGCAGCATCGTGTCGCAAAAATGTTCTTTTTGATCTTGTATCCGTATACCGTTCCAAAAAAGCATTCATATCCATCATTAATGAGATGGCAGATGTGGTATACGTTGTCAAAGGACATTCAGATTATAATTGCCTTGAGCTGAACATTTTTACTTTTTTCCACTCATTCTGCTATACGAATTAATGAGCAGTTCAATCACCAAAATCAGCTGTTCTCAGGGGCCTTAGTCATCACTGATATTCAGACGTTTTTTTCTGATTCTCCATTTACTTGTGTGTGTTTTGAAAACCTGTTCTAAAATTCGTCCTTGTAATACATCAATTAAATTTGTTTTATTTTCAACAAAATTAACATGTCAAAAGCCTTGAAGTAGGTTGGGATCTACATCAATAAGGGCTGCACAATTAGAAAACATATTGAAATTGCTATATTGTGCAAATTGCATTAAGCTGTAGTTTCTTTTCTTAGAGGGAAAGGTGTTTAAGAACATCCTTGATTTTATTTAAAGAGATCAACACTCTGACTGGTGATCAATACACTGAATTCCTCCAGGCTCTAGGGGAGCTGCTGTTTAGCTGAGAAATTGAGAGGCAAGTGGAAAGAAATTGAAAGAGAAACTTCCCTAGGGGGATGAATAAAGTATCACATTATTTATTATGAAGTCATTAATATTGTAATACTATTGACTAATACAGTGTACTCCACAGGTGCTGAATGCCAATCACTGACTCCTTTCCAGCTGGCTCCTTCTTTAGTGATAATTTCTGTTTTTAATGCGGGCAATTCCCCTGAATCTGATAGTTATATTGATTTTAGGAGCCTGGTAGTTGCACATCACACAGACTTCTCTCCACACTTCAGTTCACTTTGTTTTGGCGCTGTTTCAGGAGAAGGAGAGCTTTGCATCTCAACCAATCCAACAGAGCCTCCCATTGTGAACACAAACATGGAACTTTTGATTTTATGGTACACACTGCTCGCATTTGTTTGTAACTTGATGATACTCACCATTTCAATTCAGCTCTACACACTGCGCTGAAATGAATATAACATTACAAATAGCACCTGAGAGGTAGGAAACATGTACAGAATTGGATATGTGCGTTAATGGTTGTCCACCTTATCAAAAACTCCTGCTGGAGGCACCATATACAAAAAAAAGTGACAATTTGCTCTGATGGTAGTGGATTTCTGACAGAGTGAGAAACAACTGCCACCCCCTGTCATCCAGGTTCAGGTTAAGATGGTGCTGTCCAACAACTACACTTTTATTCAAAATGGGTATTTCATTATGTGGTCCTTCCATGGCAATTGTTTTCATTTGCAAAAAGACATGTTTTGGTAGGAATGCTGGCCTGATAGAAGCTGTGTAAAGGCACACAGCTTGGTTTTAACAAAGTTGACATCGTGACTTGAAACATCCACTACAGTTTGACTGATCGCTTGTCCTTGCCTGTCCTCAGATTGCAGGCTCGGATTGCCCATCGAATCCAGGAACTGGAAAGCCTGCCGGGCTCGCTGCCTCCTGACCTGAGGACCAAGGCCACAGTGGAGCTCAAGGCACTGCGTCTACTCAACTTTCAGAGACAGGTACACAGAAACCACTAAAATGTGACTGCTTCCTCTTTGCTTTTATCTGAAGCTCTTACCCACACCGACTTGTAGTTAGTGAGCAGGGGCTGAGTGCTTTGCTCAAGGACACACTGCCGATTTCTTCATGTTCTCATGCTCCTTACAGCCACACAGCAGTTGCTAGTCTTCTACTCATGGATATCCTCTTTACTGAGTATTTTAGCAGTTGCAGTTGTTGCGGTCAGTCTCTCCAGTTTCATCTCTGTGTGAAATGTATTATAAACTAAATTCATGCATTCATGCATCATATATAATAGTTATCTAATGTCAGTCTGGTCCCATACTCCTTATATCCAATGACTATGACGCTTGTGGCCTATCAGCATCTCCAGAGTCTTCATGTCTTCCTTTGACATTCTCCAGCAAGCCCTAAATGCTGACTCTTTCACCTTGATGCATCTCTTTGTTGTGCAATTTATGTGCAATACACATAAATCGACTCACTCCAGGTCCTGAGGTAGTGTATAAAATTCCTCCCGCTGCCTTTCATCATAGGGTGGGAGATGGGGAGGGGGAGGGGGGAATCTTCACAGCGGCCGCAATTGCAGCATGTTCTTGTTGGAAGACTGGTGTGCAGCTGACAACCAATTTATAACCAAGGCACTGATATGAAGATCATTTTGATGCACTTAGGGCTGCGTGATATTGACAAAATCAAATATCACAACACTTTAGACCGAATACCTTGATATCGATAATGTGACAATATTTTGGGGATGAGTATTTGTGCTTTCATAAGATATTTACACACAAGAAAATTTTGAAAATTAGTAAGGATCATTCGTAATCAGTAATGTGTAATCAATAATAAGTAATGTGGATATGATGAGCAGGTAAAGGCAATCATTGTTCATTTTACTCAGCACACAGAACACGCTGATAAGTTCAAGTAAAGTATCACGTTACTGTAACGCAGCCTTTAAGACCAGGAAGAAGTAACATTTAAGTTATTTCACAATATTACGATCATATTTCACAATATTAAATCCCAGACATCGATATTATACGATATATCGCCCAGCCCTATCTGCACTACACAAGAGCTAGGACCGTTGTCTGGGACATTTGCCATCCAGCAAACCAGCAAGCAAACTGTATAGTCTGTTGCTGAAGTGAGGAGATAGAGGAGCATGAAAGCTTCTCTTCTGGGCTCAAAGGCTAGACTCATATTTTTATCATAGTCCAGAGTGCTTCCTGAACCGAGCCTTGTAAACATTTAATGATGTTCAAACTGATGTCTCGCTTGCTTAACACTTGTTTTCATTATTTGTTGATTATTAAATATTTATTGTTCCAGGCCTATTATTTCGATGTTATTGTTCAAGCATGGCATGCTCCCCCACCCTAAATCCCTATGTATGCATATTTAATACCTACAAATTGAAGTCGATGTTGAATCTGGGCGTACCTCCAGCTGCGGCAGGACGTGGTGGCGTGCATGAGGCGAGACACCACCCTGGAGACCACGCTCAACCCCAAGGCCTACAAACGCAGCAAGCGGCAGACGCTGAGGGAGGCGCGCATGACGGAGAAGCTGGAGAAGCAGCAGAAGATTGAGCAGGAGAAGAAACGCAGACAGAAACACCAGGTGATTTCCCCCTACAGTGTATAATAACACACTGAGGTGGGGATTCTCAGGGGCGGTTTTGGGCTTCCTAAAGCTAGGAGCCCTGGAACACAAATGATCCCCTGTAGCTTTAGCATGGAAACGGTCCAAGGAGGGTTTGTCAGCACTTTGTATTTAATAGCAACACTGTGTTTTCCAACATACTGTGCTGTAAAGTCACTTGAAAGCACTGAAAACTAGTGTTGTCAAGATAACTGAAATTTTGATTCTGCGATACAGCTGCAAATGATTCATTTCAATACTGAATGTTATAAACGTTAAGTACTTTTACCAGATATGTTTTACAAGCTGAGATTGGAATAGCTAAAAGAGGCAGAAGAAGAATTGGAATAGACGACAGCAGTCTGGCTTTTGACAGTGGACTGCCGAGAGCGAAAATCAGAGCAAAATTCGACAGTCAATTTGATAGTCAAACAGCTGAAAACATGGCAGCAGCATCAAACAGTCAGTCCACCACATGTTGAAGTGAATCCCAGTCCGCCCTCAACTGGCTGACAAAACTGGTGACAGGAGCAAAATATTTTGCTTACTAAGCCGACGAAGATGGACACCCAACTGACATCAAAACCCCTGTGCAAAAGTTTCTACAAAGCTGTCAGTGAAGTGTGGTAACATATTGCGTGATGATTTTTCTTGTTGAAATTTTTAAATATTAAACTTAGTATTGGTATTGTGACAACACTACTGTCAACGTTATGAACATGCAGACTTGTACTGTGATAGAAGAAGAGGCAAGCAGTTGTAGATGATGTGGATCGTTCTCCAACTGGCTGTATCACTTGCTTTTCAGGATTACCTGAACAGTATCCTTCAGCACGCTAAGGACTTCAAAGAATACCACAGGTCCATTTCAGGCAAAATGCAGAAACTCACCAAAGCCATTGCCACCTGGCACACCAACACCGAGCGGGAGCAGAAGAAGGAGACGGAGAGGATTGAGAAGGAGAGAATGAGGAGACTTATGGTAAGAGCCTGAAATCAAGATATGTTGTATCAACACTTTGGGAAATAAGTTCCTCAGAAGGGTACACCTGAAGTGTTTCAGGGCTATCTTTGTTTCCTAAAGCTGAAAACCATTATCAGCAGGAATTCATTTTAAACTTTTGATTTTTCATTTTTATTTAATTCATTTACAACTCCTGGATTTCACAACTAACATCAAACTTTGTCACTGGCTTTATTGACCATGTAAAGATGCACACCTAGCAGTTCCTGTTACATTAAAGATGCCCACATCAAACCTTGATGTAACTTACGACATGTAAATATCACTATGTTACAAACATACAAACACTGAAATACGCTGCTTAATATAGTATAGTATAAACTAACTGGCTTTAAACTGACTGGAGAGAATAATATTTCTCAAGCCCAGGGTAATATTTTTCACGTAACAAACCTCTTAGCCGTGTAATCGGTTTTCAGTCGAGTATCATCAGTATTTATCAAGAAACCTTTGTCTCTTTGCACCATTAACTTCCTATCGTCATCCCTCACCCAGGCTGAAGATGAGGAAGGCTACCGCAAGCTGATTGACCAGAAGAAAGACAAGCGCCTGGCCTACCTGCTGCAGCAGACGGACGAGTATGTGGCCAACCTCACCAACCTGGTGTACGAACACAAAGCCGCCCAGGCTGCCAAGGAGAAGAAGAGGAAGAAGAAGAAGAAGAAGGTAGGGAGATAAATGCTTTTCCTGTACAAGTGCGCCTTGAGAAGTGATTTAAACGATGCCACTGATCTGGCTAGCCTGATTCTGAAACGGCCTCTTAGGAAATCATTTCAAAGCCGCTCGCAAACACAGATCATTCATAATCCTGTTATTTGCAATTGCCAGTGGCCTTGCCCTTTAGCGGATGAGTGGAGCAAAACAAAACCACGGCATTAAAATCAACCTGCATCATCACAGAGCCTCCATCACTGACAGATGACTTCATGCTGGTGTTGCCCTTATGCTGGCCATACCATGTACAATATACAATAGTAATAACATTACCTGTGAAATGATATACGATGTCTGATAAATTGGCTTGTATGTTTGTCTAGAAGATGGATGGGGATGGTGAAGGAACCAGCGCCATTGGACCTGATGGAGAAGTAAGTCATTGGCTGTGCAGCTGTTGTGCAGCTGCAACAGGACACATACACACTCTCTGGTGTTATATTTTCCTTTTTGTTGTTGGCCTTTATTCCATTTTGGTAATTTAACAATGTTTACCTCTGTTGTGTCATTGTCTGAGAGGGCTGTTTAAAGGGTAATTCCATTTTCAGTTTCCCCCTCGTGACATTCAGATGGATCTTTGGCCCGGGACGACTGGGGGAAACATGAATGCATGGTTTGGTTCTCGAATAATAACCATACAAACATCAGCAATATTATCCAGCCTCCATAAAGGCCAACATTTTGACATTTGTAGTTTTAAATTTTGGCTAAAATAATGTGTTGTGTTGTGTTTGTTGAAAAAGTTAAATATAAAAATGTGTTTGTAATTTGAAGGATACTTAACTAACCTGTGAAACATGTTGTAGCGACCTTTACAACACCTATTCATTTGGCATTAGCGCTGCCCACATTTTTCTGATGTTTGTGGTGCGGCTGCCAGAGAACCAAACCTGCATTTCTGCGTGTCACATCAGCCTTCAGCTGCACTCAGGCAGAAATAACAAAAAATCATCTGAACATCAGATCAAACAAACAGTAATTACTCTTTCAGAGCTGGACCTTGTCCTAGGTGACCAAGTCAGAACTCTCGTAAATAATGCAGCAAAAACAAATGGAAAGCTGCAGTGTTTGTTTGTTCCCCTTCACAGTTTCCCAGTTCTTTTAACAGCGTTCTCCACCTCTGCCTGCTGTCAGAAATTGATAAGCTAAGGCCTTGATCGCCCATTTTGGCTGGCGCACTTGTTCATGTCCCAGTGGCTCTTTATCTGTAAAGGTGGCCCCGAAAGTCCCAACTGTTGTATAATAAGTGAGGTGATAAATAGGTTTAGAATTGGGTTTGTTTCTCCCTCCGGTATTTACCAGTATCTTATGAATGGTTGAATGAGATAACTTGAGAGAAGTGTATACATTCATCTGAATTATAATACAGCCAGGAATATTATTCTGTGTTCCAGATAATTTTACAGTTTAGTTTTGCTATCAAGCTGGGGCCAGTTTCTGGTAAGGACATGAATGCATATTGACTTTCCCTTGCGGGCTGTGTGTACACATTTATGCCTTTTCATAGTACGTATTGTGAATTCTTGTGCTATCAGGAAAAACTAATTTCCTGCTTGGAAATTTCACATGAACGCCCTCCAAAGTCGGATGATTAAGTCGGAAAGTCAACAGTAAGAAAACAAATTTGCTAACCCAAGTTTGTTGTTGAATGAAGTTCGTCAAATTAGCTTGTTTAGGAGGTCCATGTTTGTTTATTGTATGTCTTCCAGGTTTGGTTTTCTGACAAATTACCACATGAACGCAACTCTGTCTAGCAGCCGACTTGGAAGTCCTGGATGTCGGACGTTCCCACCAGCACATGAACGCACAAGTAGTCATGATCAGGCCAAAAAATCAGTAGCCAATGAATGCTAATGAAATCATCCCAAGTTCACAGTTGAGGTCATACCATCAGAATTGCAAGATGAACCTATTACATGAGGTTTACTGCACTTAAAATGCATGTATCTGACCTTGATGTTCCAAAATACAGTCAATATGCAATCTAGGCACTTTTGTCGTACATTGACGGACACACGCTTGTCCTGATGGTTTCTTTGTCCTGCAGCCCATGGATGAGAGCAGCCAAATGAGTGAGCTGCCAGTCAAGGTCATTCAGACGGAGACTGGGAAAGTCTTGCAGGGAACGGATGCTCCCAAATCCAGCCAGCTGGAGGCCTGGCTAGAGATGAATCCTGGGTAAGAAAGTCCATTAATGTGTTTATTTGCGATTTTGTCTCCATCTTTGTTGCTAAGCACTCATTGCTGTGGTGTTTCTGCACTGCACTTCCCAGAGATCACCTGTCAATCAAACAGGGTGGGCGGGACTGTGACATCTTTTTCCTTGAGTTTTCTGTTGATGAAGTTTGAGTTTCTGTAGGTGGCGCTCTTTTCTTTACCTGTTCAGCCATGGTGGCTATCACTGCTCATGCTAACTACCCAGTTCTTCTTCTTCTGTTTATTCCAAACAAACCGGACATGTAAAACACATCACTTCCTGTACGCTAGAGGAGTTTTCCCAGGAAAGAGCTACCAGACACCGAGTGTTAAGAACAGCAAACGTAAAAGCTTTCATGAACTGTGTGTAGGTTGAATCACTATTTCTTTATAAAAATTGGTGGTGGAGAGTTACGAAACAGACATTCGTTTGATGAAAATGTTGTGGATTATTACTTTAAAAGTCTATGTTGGCAACATAGTCTATGTCTTCCTCTATTACCTTGTTAATACCAGCAGAAATAACTGATGAAAATGAGCTGAAATACTATTTCATCTTTACATAGAGATATGGATTTCTTCTGCACAGCAACCTTCCAGTGTTGTTTTCGTCAGTGACGGTTATTTGGAGTTGACAGCTGTTAATTGGAGTGTTGTCTCCTAGAGCTGATGTGGCTTTGGGGTCAAATGTTCAAAACTAACAACATGATGATGAAAGAGTAAAATTAACTCTGATGCCGGGGGCGTATATAAAACTGCCCAAGTGCCAAAGTGTTGAGTTAATGAAGGCGGATGATTTTGCTGTGACAAGCTGAAAAAGAAACGTTCTAATTGTACGTTGTCCTTTTCTCTTTTTCTTTTTTTCCTCTTACTGACGGCTCTTCCTTTGAAACGCAGGTATGAAGTCGCCCCGAGGTCGGACAGCGAGGAGAGCGGCTCGGAGTTTGAGGAAGAGGTCGGTGTCTTTCTCATTAACGAACTCGAACGAATTTTAGATCAGCCCACTCCTGCTATTTTTCAAATGAAGCAAATGTCAAATTCAGGATTTAGTGTGCTGTACATCAGAGACTGAGTCAGGTCCAAGCCAACACACACAAGCTTCAAGTTTGTTTATTTATATAGCCCTTTATCACATGCATTCTCAAAGGACACACACACACACACACTCTCAGACACACACACACACACACACGCTCAGACACACACATGCCAGAATCCACCAGGGGGCTGTAGCTGCATGCGCTCTCTCAGGATGCCGTTTCCATTATTTATTATTATGTCTATCAGAGCCACTTCTGTGATCTTCCTGTCATGTTCCTCTTAAGTATGCGCTCGGTCATCATGTGTCATCAACCCCTGCCTTTTAAGGAGGAAGAGGAAGCCGTCTCCAAGGCCGAAACAGAGGAGAAGAAGATAGTCGATCCCAGTGGAGGCGAAGAGAATGTGACGGCTGCCAAGCACATCATCGAGTACTGTGTTTCTTCCCAGTATACCAGAGTCTCAGTTTACTTGGCAGGGCACATGTTTTGTTTTTTTGTGCAGGACTGGCATCAGCTGGAAACAAAACAAAGATCATGAATGTAAGGGTTGAGGCTTTTAATAGGCAGTGTACAAATCTTTGAACATTTGCAGGTAATATTGTTTATCAGATGCATTATGAGACAACTATACTTATTATCAAGATATTACTGACTCTTGCACTTAACAATATAGAAGCGTGTAGAGAGAGAGAGTCAAATCCACAGTGAAAAAGATCTGCCACACACTTAGATCCATGCAGTTTATGTTTATTAGGCCAAGCTTTTGGTCTTCATCTCCCTTGTGTCCTCTGATGAAGGTCTTGTAGACTGGAAGCTTGGCCTAATAAATGCAAATTGCATAGATCTAATTGTGCAGAAGATCCTTTTCATTATATGTAGTGCATTCATGTAGAAACAGAGGCAGTAAGTGGCTTACACTACATATACAGGAGAGCAGAAATAAGAACAGAATAAAAACATGAAGGGCATGAAAACATAAAAAAGCAAAAAAGTGAAAGATATGAAACATAGATTAAATAAATAACGATAGGAGCAGTCAAGGAAAAGCAAGTTTTTTGAAGTGTTTCTTTTTAAAGTGAATTAAAAGAACTGTCACTGATTATGCTAGCTGGAACCTCACGGGGGGTAAGTCGATAGAAAAAATAAAAAAAAAGCTAAAACTAAAAAGGCCCTGCCCAAGCAGCTCAGCCTGCGCTCCAGCTGTGCAACCGGCGCCAGACCCAGCTAAGCCTCCAAACTGATCATTAAAATCAATTCTAAAGAGAGCAGCCGAGTCGGAGCAGGGAGACTGAACTGCTTTTCTCTCTTGCTTCACACACACACACACACACACACACACACACACACACACACGCACGCACATGCAGGTCGGCCAAGCAGGATGTGGATGATGAGTACAGTGTTCCTACTGGAGAGACCAGCTCCCAGTCTTATTACGGCGTGGCCCATGCTGTCATCGAGAGGGTGGAGAAGCAGTCCTCGCTGCTGGTCAACGGCATGCTCAAACATTACCAGGTACACACACACAAGCACTGGCACTCCCTCTTCTCATTTCTTAATGTGTATTTATTTCTGCTTTATTGAAGCATAATAAAAAGCAGCCACGGAGCACGCTGCGGATGTTTCTGCATTCAAAAACACAGGAGTGGGCCGAGGCTGATGTTTTTGTTGTTGTTTGAAGGCTATCCCACCACGCCAAGGTCTGTTCAAAAATCATACTTATCGGCAGAAAACACACCTCGGAAAATATAATTTGAGACTTTATTAGTAATCGGTTGGGTGTTCTGGTAAATTCAGCCTGTATAAAATCCTCCAAACAACTTGAATTTTAACGGACCGGCCCATTTATGCGTCGGGGAAGTGGAGTTACTTCACACACAAAATAGAGACTCCTTACCTTCCAAAACTCCACAGACAACAGCAGTCATGGTGATGTCAGGACATGACAAGCGTCCATCGAAAAAAAAAACTAGCTAACTCAGTAAAACATGATAGAATGATTGTTGATTCTGAAACAGTCCAACCTGCCCATCATGCTGAGAGTACAGAAGGTAGAGTGTTGTTGTCATGACAACGCTGAATGATAGAGGCCAGCATTGCATGAGAAATTACACATTAATTGACCCTTTAACACACTTTTCTAGACATCCTTTTATGTAATTCTTTTGTTTTTGAGGTCCTTCTCACAGAAGCATTGAGAAAAATGTGTTCTCTTTCATTTTTTGTTACAGATCCTTTTGTTACAGAGTAGTATATCATGCAGAAGTGCTATACAAACTTGTGTCAAACATTTCATTACATCTTCATCACACAACATTACCGGTAAACCCGTCACAATGTATACATTAGGGATGGGACGATAAATCAAAATTTAGAAAAATGTATTGAGATATTAGCTACATTTTAATCACAAATGAGACGGCTTGACCATCACAATTTCACAGGCTCTCCATCCAAATTATATTATTTACACTTTGTAATGACATTTTTACATTATTGTTTACATTCTAGCAAGCCAACGCCATTTCTAGAAGGATTTGTGTCTCAGAAATAAACATAATTCTGTACAGTCAGACTTTGTTGTCATTGAACTTTTATTTATTACTTCGTATCATGGTTGTATTGAATCGTGAACCCCATATTGTGTATAGGATCTTATCGTGAGATAAGGATATCTTCCCATCCCTAACATACATGGATTTAAGAGCAACCAAACAAAGCTGTTGATAGGCAGCAGAGCCTCTCAGTCAGGCTTTAAAAGCTGTCTGTTAGAATACAGCTGTCCAAATTTTGACAGCTCTCGTAACGTTACAACCTCATCATTTTCTTATGTGACGCTTTAATGCTGTCTGTGCATTATAGTGAGTGGAGATGGTAGTGAGAGATTGTATATTCCAAGAGACAAGGAACTGGCAATTGAATGCTGCTAACAAATTGTTTTTTCTCCAAACAGGTTGCACTCCTAGCACTCCTCTGATTTATGGTGTGCCAGGCTCTAAATGAGATATGGTGGCAGCTCCCCGGGGAAATAGAGAAAGATTTCAGCTGCACAGTAATTGGATCAAGTGTCTGCGATGCCAACAGCAATATGTGCAACAAACCTTAATTGTCAACAATAATTTCCAGAAGCTACGTGTTAACATGGGACAATTTTCAGCTCATTATTTCTTATTTATTTTGCCCAACACCAGCCTTTTTCTCTGGCATTAGCACTCGTTGCAGACATTTAGTTAACTAACACGTTACCCTCAATTGCAGTCGGTAATTGGCCGGATGTCCCCTTCTCTGCCTCCAGTGTCCTGCGTTCCTCCTGCCCTTTCCTATCTCTCCATACTGTCTTTTACTGATTGTTATCCCCAAGGCCCAGGGCAGAGGGCAAGATACAGTCAGCCAGTTGGTGACACATGTTTGATATTTTGGCACCGCGCTCTTTTCACTTAGGATGTGACATGTCACAATAACAATGAGATCAAAGTGCAGATTTTTTGGAAGCTCTGAAAAGCGTGAACTCAGTTCTTCACACCGTCTGAAGGCACCGCTGTGTAGTGTATGTTGTTCAAAGGCTTTTTGCCTCGTATGTGAATCAGACATGGAACAAGAAAACAATTGTATTGCCACAGACTGAAGGTTCATATTATTACAGCTAGTGTTGCAGAGGAACAAATAAGTAAAATTTGCATTTGAATCTCCACCTTTTTTTCCCCCTCAAAGATGATTTGTTTTGGGCATTTTTTACCTGCATTTGACAGTCTCTCAAAGTAGAGAGAGACAGGAAAGATTGGGGGAGAGAGGGAGAGGGGGTTGACATGCAACAAAGGTCCTGGGCCGGATTCAAACCCAGGATGTTGCAGTTACACAGTATGCATGTTAGCCAACTGAGCCACCAGGAGGCCCTGGATCTCCACTTTTTTGATGGAGAGACTGTCATGCCCCTCCCCTGAAATTAAGTAAGCTTTTGCCACCTACAACGTTTAGTCCCTTCTGCATCCACAGCGGAAATGTCACTTTTTCCTTGAAGTGCGTCATCACTGCCCAAAGCAAATTCTCTGCCTTGATCTTTTCGTGTTTGTCTTTATCTTTTATGCAAGGGCTGAAATGACTTACAGAAGTGTTGTTACACCAAGAGCAGAAATGAGTGGAGAGAACAAGTTTTTCTGCAAGCATTTACTTAGGTCTTCCTCTGTTTCTCCATGTTGTCTAGATCCAGGGCCTGGAGTGGATGGTGTCCTTGTATAACAACAACTTAAACGGCATCCTGGCTGATGAGATGGGCCTCGGCAAAACCATCCAAACCATCGCCCTCATCACCTACCTGATGGAGCACAAGAGGCTCAACGGTCCCTATCTCATCATCGTTCCTCTCTCGTCAGTAGTCCTCAGCAGGCATCCATCATAGCTCTAATCGAATCATTTCATGACACACCCCGAAAAAAATGTAGCAAGTGATTGATGCGCACATTACTTACAGCTGCTCTAGGCAAGATTTTTATGTAAAAACACCCATCTTATCAGTTTAAATCAGAAAGTGGGGCTGCAGTAGAGAAGAGTGCCCCATTCCCTCTGATGGAGACACTGTAGATTCACTCAGTTTGCCCAAATGAAGTCCAGGTGTCAGGTGTGGACAGTTCTCTGCCTACAGGGAGTGATGAATCAAAACTTTGGAGCAAAATCCAAACTGTCTCTTAAACAGCAGTGAGCAGCACTGAGTCCAGAGAAAGCTGGACTCACCAACGTTAGATCTTTTCCTCTCTCGTCTCTTTGGTTTCCTTCGGTATAAAGCATCACAGACCGGCCGGTTGGTAAACATGAGCGAGCAGTGTGACGTTTACTGACGTCACCTTACAGGATTTCTGGGTATTGAAATTCAAGCAGTTATCAAACCATTACCTCGCTGCCATTTGAAGCAGACAATATGCAAAGTTGCAGCTTTAATAATTCCCTCTAGGCTGAAAGAAGATGCATAAATTGAAGCACACATTGAAATGTTCCAAACCATACATTTAAATCCAAGTGTTTAATTCCAAAACCTACATCTTCAAATTAAATGCGATAACAACCATCTGCACTACCATCTACAGTGGTCGCCATTTTAGAAGCGCCCCTCTGCGCATTTATCCTGCCTTATTTTTTTTTTAAGACATAAAAAGAAAGTATACGAGAATCTCATCAAAAATCAGTTTCATGAAATGTGCGATTCCCTGGTTGTTTTCGCACCTTAAATCCCATTAGTGCATTCTTCATACAACTTCAAACAGACCGCTCCAGGGTTCAGTTGGCAGCAGCCTGAGATCGCCTCTCTCAGGTGAACCCGGGAGCGGCTGAATTCGTACGCACCTGAGTTTCAGCCTAACCCCAAAAGAACCGATGGAGGGTTAACGCTCCAGGGTTCAGTTCAGTTCCTCCTAACAAGGCAGGTGAAAGCACCTTTAGCACTCATATCTTGACCGTTTGTAGATCCCAAATTCAATGAAAACGCATACCATGTTCTGAGTCCTAATTTTACATTTTCACCTAATTAGTATTTCCTCTTAGTGATAATTTACATCTGCACGGCTTAAAGGATTAGAGTTAATAATAGCTGTTTTTTTTTGTGTTTTTTTTTTTGCAACACCCATTTTTGCCTCATCACTGAAGGCTGCACTACTTTTTATAGACAAATGAGAACTGAAACAGCAGGGGCTTATGTTTTCGCTCAGAGCCCCTGTGTTAGAAAGCTTTTTGATATGCACAATGAACCAGTGTGGAGGAAAGCCCTACATTTGTCCCCCTTTGCTCATAGTTGTGTGTTGGGTAATGAGGGTTAATGGGCGAAGAGATTGATCTGCCCGGGGGGGCCTAGTTCCAAGCAAAGCCTTCTCTGAAAAGTCTCTCATTATTGGCTGCAGTCGAGATGCCGCTTTACAAGCTTTTGTGCTTCTGTGCTGCAAGGTTTTTTTTTTTGCCCACCAAATTATATCTGAATTTTGGTGATAAAGAAATTTGGGTGCAGCCTTACCCTCTTTGTTCATGATTCCTCCAAGTAGAAATTTGAGATTGTTGGTTTCTCTGCTTGAAGTCTTGAAGTTTAGAGTGTGTTTACTATAGTTTCTGTGAATTCTAGACGTGTCATCTCATACATGTAATCTCCTACATATAAATGCATTGATTTCTTTTTTCCAGGACCTTGTCCAACTGGGTCTATGAGCTCGACAAGTGGTCGCCCTCTGTGGTCAAAATTGCCTACAAGGTAAGGTTTTGCCTTTTTCTATCTAAGACTTCATTGTGACTCCTCGTGGCTCCTTTACTTGGGACAGTATTTAACTTTTCTTGTCTCTCCGTGTCTTATGAAAGGGCACCCCTGCCCTGCGGCGCGGCCTGGTGCCTCAGCTGCGCAGCGGGAAGTTCAATGTTTTGCTCACCACCTATGAATACATCATCAAGGACAAGCACATACTGGCCAAGGTGAAAGAGATCAAAGCTCTGTCCTCTCTCTCTCTCTCTCTCTCTCTCTCTCTCTCTCTCTCTCTCTCTCTCTCACTTTCTCACCTGCACTCTCTTGACATCGCTCTCTTTACACACACACACACACACATATTTTGAAATGTGAAATTCACAGAATAAGCTAACAAGTTTTGAAACAACGTGCACATTTTATTAAAGTGGGGGCATGTGCTAATTATTTAGCACAAATTATGAAATTGTGGATCGGAAAAGAAATAACTGTGAGGGAATAAGGTCCTTCCCATTTGCATGCAGTAGTATCCTGTTCCCTCAGTGGAGTACATCGTGGCCTCAACTTTTTTTTCGGTGGCGGCCGCACTGATGCATCAGAAAACAGACAGAATTATTGACAGATTGATTTAGATTGACACAAACGTATGAACGACTCTGATTGGCTAAACAGACTGGATTGACCTTCCTGTCCCTCAAAACGGACGGACGCGTCATCGGTCCTGTCCGGACAACAGACAGCTCTCATTGAAAATGAATTGAAAAGAACGGAGACGGATAAACACAATGGATCAGTGTGGCCACGGCCTTCTTCTTCTTCTGCGACCACTCCCGCGCTCCGTAGTTGTGCAGTCAAACCATTTCAACTGCAAATTTTACTCTACAGTTTTGACACAGTATCTGAGCATTGTTCACCATCCCAAACACATGGAAATATCAATAAATGGGGGCCCATTAAACCCTTCTTTCCACATACAGATTCGTTGGAAGTACATGATTGTGGACGAGGGCCACCGCATGAAGAACCACCACTGTAAGCTGACCCAGGTGCTGAACACCCACTATGTGGCGCCCCGCCGCCTGCTCCTCACCGGTACGCCGCTGCAGAACAAGCTGCCTGAGCTGTGGGCGCTGCTCAACTTCCTGCTGCCCACCATCTTCAAGAGCTGCAGCACCTTCGAGCAGTGGTTCAACGCCCCGTTCGCCATGACGGGGGAGAGGGTACGTACCGCAAAGAATAGCTTGGATTCTTAAATCAGTGTTTCGTTTGGGCAGAACATTTACATTTTTAGGCATACATCAGACATGGGTCAAATACTTTTTCCAAATGTTCTTTATGGTTGGTTTTAGTTTTGTTTTCAATACAGTGAGTGCCAGAACCACATAAGAAGAAAGCATTTGGTACAAGGTCTGAAATTAACACCCACCACTCGTCAGATGTGGGTAAAATGTTGGCTCCGGCGGGTAAAACAGTCAAGTCAGTAGGTAGTAAATAGCTTTTTGGATTATTTTAACAAATCATTCTATTTCTGTGGGCGCAACACTTCGTTAATCATTCTTAATTTGAAAGAGACGGAGCTAAATGTTGTGAGACATTCTCAAATTTTCTATCCAGCCTGCAGTTGCTCCTATCAGTTCTGCAGAACTGATCAGATGTTGCGGCTCCTTAAAAGTAGCCTTCAGTTGTCACTACCAAATTCTGGCAGTGTGTACAAAGCCAATATGTGGTGATATAGATAGGAGTAATTAAATCACCGGAAAAAAGAGCCAAGAAGCTGTGGGCGCAGGGAACGTTAAAAAAAGAAAACTTCAGTGAAAAGTGGAGGGTTTCAGAAAAGGGGGAACGGCGCGACTGGTTTGGTTTTGATGAGGGTTTCAGAAGTTGCAGGTAAAAATTTTGAGCCACAGTGGCTGGTGGAGAAAAGAAGTTCATTTCAGACCCTGATTTGGTCTTCAATTTAGCATACTGTTCTGTGGTTGACGTCTTGTGGTCCTGATGCGGTGAACTCCACCCGCCTGGCATCCCAAGGAGGATCTGGTCTTGTTCACATAACCACTACAGGAGCTCATGAATGGTCAACAAGCATAATTGACTGCTCTGGGGACCCATAGTGTGCACCACTTTAGTTTAAAAATCCTACTTCAGACACACCAAATCAAAGAATCTATGTGGAAGCTACGGCTCTTTGAATGTTTCTGAGGCGAACAACAGGAGTGTTTTTCACCAGAGATGGAGGCACTTACTGGTGATATACTGGGACCCTCCAGTGTTCTGATAGACATGGAGAGAAAGCTGATAATAGGTTTCATCAAACGGCTCCTTCTTCAAACCCGTCTCTTCCATTCCCTTCTTCCCAGAAATCACACCTGCCATTGCTCTTGAGAAGGTTAAGGAAGAAGTTATTTAAATCTTGCAAGGCTTAGTGGAAGGCATAAGAAAAGTTTAATACACACACTACCAGTCAAAAGTTGGGACACACCTGATTTGAATATACTATGTTTTTCATTATCTTAAAGCCATTTTGATCTAAAGGCTTCTGCTTAAATGCTTGAAATTTGTTTTTTAGACAAATATAAATAGTGAAGTTGATGCCTATGTATGAATTTCTTTCCAAAGCCTTTTTGCCTTTCCATCAAGGCAAAGGGCGGCTGCTTTAAAGAATCTAAAATATAAGATAGTTTTGATTTGTTTAACACTTTTTTGGTCGCTGCATAATTCCATTTGTGTTATTTCATAGTTTGGATGTCTTTACTATTATTCTAAAATTTGGAAAATAGTAAAAATGAAGAAAATGTGGTGTGTCCAAACTTTGTCTGGTTGTGTAGATTTGCACTTACGAAATATTGATAATTGCTTAAATGTTTTCCTTGACACAAGAAGTGTGTTGTTAGTCCCGCCCTCCTCCCTCTCAGTTGGCCAAGTTCCCACCTCAGCAGCAGCATCGGCTCCACAGGCGTTGAAGAAGCAGAAGGCAAACAGCCGATCTGCAATAAACAGAAAGAGATCTCTGCTCTTCTTTCATTTCTTGCTGTTTTCATCCATTGTTGTTGTTGCTGTGACTTCCCTGCGCTGTGGCTGCTAGCCTCAACCGTCTCACTGCTGGCCACGCCCACAACAAATGGTATTCACCTCAAAATGTCCTGCACATCATTGAAAAGCCAATTTCAAGCAAACAGGGCGATCAAGGCATGTACACACACTGGGTCACACACACACTGATAATGCTTAATATATCCTATTTATTTATTGATCCTTTTTGACTCGTTTCAGGTGGACCTAAATGAGGAGGAGACCATTCTGATCATTCGCCGTTTGCATAAGGTGCTCCGCCCCTTCCTGCTGCGCAGACTGAAGAAAGAGGTGGAGTCTCAGCTGCCAGAGAAGGTGGGACTGAGCTCTAGTACTGTGACGGATGATGCAGCATGATTGTTTTTGCAGGAAATTTAGTCTTTGCTGTTTTGGTTGATTAGATTTGTTTTCCCCAAGTCAGTATTAGGGAATATAAAAAATGAATTTATTTTTAGGCGCATGTTTTTCATATGAAACAAGGAAGTACAAATGCAAACTCATTATGAACTTAATTTCTGACTTTATGAAGATGAATTGAAATAATAGTATTTGTGGCAAAGTGTTCTTAGTAAGTAAACAAGATTTAATGGGACGGGCTCCCAGACTTTCCATCAGCCCGGTGGGATGGATGATGAGCGCAGCACACGGCACTCAGCCTGTCTGCAGCCATCAGCGCTCCTTAAAACATGCTGTTGACAATCTGAACGGCTCAAGCATGTGGACCGCAGTCTGAAAAGATGCTTCACTTTACACAGTCTGAATTGCACCTCCAGAGATTGTTTTTTTGTATGTATTTCTCTGCCTTTCCTTTCTTTTCCTTTCCTTTCCTTTCCTTTCATTTCCTTTCCTCTTCTTTCCTTTCCTTTCCTCTTTCCATTCCTCTCCTCTTCTTTCCTTTCCTTTCCTCTTCTTTCCTTTCCTTTCCTTTCCTTTCCTTTCCTCTCCTCTTTCCATTCCTCTCCTCTTCTTTCCTTTCCTTTCCTTTCCTTTCCTTTCCTCTTTCCATTCCTCTCCTCTTCTTTCCTTTCCTTTCCTCTTCTTTCCTTTCCTTTCCTTTCCTTTCCTTTCCTTTCCTTTCCTTTCCTTTCCTCTTTCCATTCCTCTCCTCTTCTTTCCTTTCTTTTCCTTTCCTTTCCTTTCCTTTCCTCTCCTCTTTCCATTCCTCTCCTCTTCTTTCCTTTCCTTTCCTTTCCTTTCCTTTCCTCTCCTCTTTCCATTCCTCTCCTCTTCTTTCCTTTCCTTTCCTTTCCTCTCCTCTTTCCATTCCTCTCCTCTTCTTTCCTTTCCTTTCCTCTTCTTTCCTTTCCTTTCCTTTCCTTTCTTTTCCTTTCCTCTCCTCTTTCCATTCCTCTCCTCTTCTTTCCTTTCCTTTCCTTTCCTCTTTCCATTCCTCTCCTCTTCTTTCCTTTCCTTTCCCTTTCTTTTCATTTCTTTTCCTCCGCTTCTTTCCTTTCCTCTCCTCTTCTTTCCTTTCCTTTGTTCTCCTTTCCTCTCCTTTCCTGTTCTTTCCTTATTTTTCCTTTCCTTTCCTCTCCTCTTGTTTCCTTTCCTCTCCTCTTCTTTCCTCTTCTTTCCTTTCCTCTCCTCTCCTCTCCTCTCCTCTCCTCACCTTTCTTTTTTATTTAATTTTATTTCTTTTTTTCTTTTAACAGACGTGTGGTGTCAAAACAGCTCAGTCAGCCTCACCAGTGAAATGGCTCTGCTGTCTTATTGACATGTTTTTTTTGCCATTATCGTTCGTCCAGGTGGAGTATGTCATCAAATGTGACATGTCTGCCATCCAGAAGGTTCTGTACCGCCACATGCAGAAAGGCATCCTGCTCACTGACGGCTCAGAAAAAGACAAGAAGGTAAACACACCAAGGCAGAGCTTAACCCATCATTTGCTTTCAGTATCGTGGCTTTATCTCTGTGGGGCTTTCTTTTATCTCTGTGTGTCATACTGACAAACCTGAACCAGCAGCTCAGATCTGTGTGGCGTTAATATTTACAGTCTGCTGCTGTTTGTTTGGCATCAGAGTCTGCCTGAAGTTTGTTGTACAGTAGGAGCGAGGGTGGCCGTGTCTTTTGCATTTAAAAAGTACTATGAAAGGAAAAAGAAGTCAATGTGTTTTCTAACATTATACGTTTTATTCAGCTTCAGAACCTAGATTTTGGCTTAAAGCCTCAATTCATTTTTCAGTGCAGCAGAAAGTCGATAATCCAAACCACTTGGGGATAGACTGTGCAGACTGTTTATGAAAAGTTGGATTTTTTATATATATATGTGTTTTTGTAGACAGATTACATTTAGGAAATTACTAAAATATAACTTATGTAAACTATCAAATATTAAGGTAGTTTTATAGTGGTTAAAATATGTTTAAATCCCTGTTTCAACAAGGAACTTCAAACAGTTAATAGCATATTGTTACATTATTGTATTCCTGTATTACCTGGCAAGACTCTGTAATAAACCTAAGCTTCTCATAGATTTCTAATCCCATCACAGCTCCAAATAAATGTGCTGTACATTACACTGCAGTATTTACAATCAATAAAAATGTAGACTTAACCATTTACAGCTGTGAAATAAACTTAGAAGCCCAAATCCATATAAGAATGGGGAAAAAAAGTCCCTGCGGCGTGGTTACCATTTTATGTGTGTTTGGATTACGGGTTGGCGTCCTCATTTTGTTTCTTAATGGTTTTCTGTAGGGTAAGGGAGGAGCCAAGACCCTGATGAACACCATCATGCAGCTGAAGAAGATCTGCAACCACCCGTACATGTTCCAGCACATTGAGGTTTGAATACTGACACTGGGTACAACACATGAGATTTGATACTGGTTTCTACTTTTTTCGATACATTTCTATGTTCAATGAAAACTCATTTCATTATGCAAAGTAAATTATTTTCTGTCTAAATCATTTATTTGCTAATTCATTTTTTTCTATGTAGAATCAGACATGGAGTTCATTATCTCCACAGAAATAGACATCATTTTGACACCTTAAAATGCCTTAAAATCTTTTAGAAGCAGTGTGTTATCATTAAGTTATAATTTTTCAATTCCCAGCCTTAAATTCATCCAAACCTTCTAAATCAGCTGTTAGCTCTCAAAACTAGAATTGCCCTATGGGTGAATGCAAACATTTTGCTGTCTTACATTTGTTTTAATTTAGTAAGCAACTAGAATTTCAGCTACAAAGCAAAATTTTTTTAAGCCGTCTGCTGCTTCGTTGAAAGTACTTCAATATTTCATAAACAAAGAGAACATCATCTTCCCGCAGTGTGATATTGACCCTAACAATTCCTTTCTTAAACTCGGGGTAGAGGTGGTTAGCCAGTACAAATATCTGGGGACAATTGTGGATGACAAACTAAGCTTTGAGCCTAATGTGAAGGCAATCTTAAAAAAAGGTCATCAGCGCTTATTCTTTTTAAGGAAGCTTAGCAGTTTTAATGTAGACATATCACTTTTGAAAATGTTTTTCTCATCTTGTATCGAGTCAGTCCTTACCTTTGCTTTTATTTGCTGGTTCGGGAATCTAAACCTGACGAATAAGAATTTGTTAAAGAAAATTGTGAGGATGAGCTCTAAAATCACTGGCTGTGATCTGAATGACCTATGTCTTGTTTATCAGAAGAGGGTCATCAGGAAAGCTCAGGATATTCTTCGGGACCCTCTACACCCTCTTTATTCTGAGTTTTCCCTCCTTCCCTCTGGGCGTAGGTATAGGATGCCTAGTTGTAGCAGGAATAGATATGGTCGCTCTTTTGTCCCAGAGGCTATCCGAAGTTTGAACTTGTAGTACTGAAACTGTATGTCCTTTAAGCTGGATGTGTTTCAGGACCAAATCTTAATGTCTTTTATGTTCCTTTAGCGAATTTTAATCTTCTGTATGCTTTTCTTTAACTGTGTGCTGCAAAATGAATTGCCTCAGCGGGGGATAATAAAGATTTCTCTACTCTCTACTAAGATTATAATTGCTCTCTGTTGTAGGAGTCTTTTGCGGAGCACCTGGGCTATCCAAACAGCATCATCACTGGGTAAGTTCGACAAGGAGTCTCTTCTTCCACATCTTTCACATCTCATTTTATTGCGTTTTTGTCATCCGGTCGCTCCAGAATGCGTTCTAAGTGGCAGGTCTGGATGCACAAAAATCAGATTTTTTTGTCGTATTGGATGCGCAAAAGCAGGCACAGATTAAAATAAATACAGCCTTTAGAGATGTGTTGTGTGTGTTTCCATGCCAACTGTTGCCACACTGTGATTTGATGTCATCTCAAAAATTGTGCTGAAATGACAAGGGCAACCATGGCCTTTGTTGTATTCTACAATTTCGGCATAAAGAGGAACCTAACACCTCGAGGTCGGGCTCACATTTATTTTTGCCTTGTTCTGAATTATTTTGAATTTCCTGTCAAGAGAAGCTGGATTATGTAAACACAGTTTGACTCTCTTATCTATTCACGATGGGAGTTTCTTTGAACAAAACATGCAAAAGTAGAAAACAGTGTTTGTCAAGAAATTCGATGCGTACCCCGTGAATTTACATTTACAGCGGTATGTGCAGCACCTCCAAGGTTTAGGATTAAAAACTATCGGCAAGCAGTATGGAAATAATTTCTCTGGCTTGGTGTAGTTCATTACAGCTCATTAAAACATACAGTGGTGTAAAACGTATAAGAATAAAAAGGCACACATAAAAAAGTTTACATGTGAGGTGCCTTTGTGCCAGATTATTACCAAATCTCTGTTGTCTTTCACCTGTCTGTTGAACTGTGAGACAGCAGTAGTTATAAAACTTTTTTAGTTCATGGATTTTCAAATCAATGCTGCACCAGCAAAGAAACACTGTTCCCACAGTTGCTCCCATACATTGTCAATGTTACTTGCAGAAGTTTGTAATAGTTTTCTTTTTTCCCGTGTTGCCCGGTTGCTCCCACAGCAAGCAGACAAGCTGTGGCGTCAGACCTTAAAATTGATATTGTTTGTCCTGACATTTTTATCTGGATTTATGTCCCATGATGCTCTGTAAAGAACTTTGTAACAAGCCTTTTTGTCTGAGGCATTTTATAAAATAAATTTGACTTGAATACTTTCATGAAAGATATCGAAGAGTGGATGCTTTTGGAAATGCAGGAGGTTTCCAGTAAATTAAATTCTGTCTGTCTGTCTGTCTATCTATCTAGTATTATAAGAAAGTCAGAGAGATTATAATAATCATTATCGGTAATGATCTACTTATGGTACATCATGCTTCATCTCATCCACTCAGGCACGATCTGTATCGGGCCTCGGGGAAATTTGAGCTGCTGGACCGCATCCTGCCCAAGCTGCAGGCGACCAACCACAGAGTGCTGCTCTTCTGCCAGATGACGTCTCTCATGACCATCATGGAGGATTACTTTGGCTACCGCAACTTCCTCTACCTGCGTCTGGACGGTGAGCTCACCTATCCACTACATTTCAGATTAGTAAATCAGATGATGATTGAATTAATCAAAATAAAACTGCTCCGTATTCTGTTTCGGTTTCTACCGCAAGAGCGGGAAATGCCAAAGTAAGTCGAATTGCTGCATCTCACTTCTCTAGTCTAGTTTCTTATCTCAGCACAGATTTTACTGGAAGTAATTAATCCTTTTAATGACAGGATTTGCTTTCAAATCCGGGGTCGGTCAATGACTCAGCATATCTTGAGCCTCTCTGAGGTGTAGAGGATTAAAAGTGGCTTACGATCAGCAGCTTTTAGGCTCAAATAGCGAAGGGTACGATCACACCTACAGTTTGTTTTCCTTGGTCCAAACCATAGTGGAAAGTTGCATTTTTGTATTTGGATCGTTAAGGTTCACACTGCCGAATTTCAAGCGAACCAGGGCTTGTAAACAAAAATGGCATGGACTTACAAGTAGCTTGTTTATTGGACAGTTTTGGTAACCAAAGTCATCCCATCAGGTGGTGGGGGGGGGGGGTTAATCAAATCCAATTCCAGTCTCTGTAACTTTAACTACGTGTGACAGACTTGCCTGCAGTGTTTGTTGTAATTTACCTTCTCTGGTGTTCAGACCAGTTGAAAACACATGAAGTAATAGCTATGCTGAATATGAGCGTCTCCTCTTGCGTTTTGGGGTCGTTTCCTGTAGTTGGTTCTCACTCCTAATGAACCGCACCACACCGTACCACAGTTTACTTGGAAGAAGTATTTTCAGGCTTTCTCACTGCAGAGTTTGAATGGCCTTGTTCTCATCCGCCCGTACAAATCGAAACTGAAGGAGTAAACACTCAAGAGGTCGAATAAACTGCTCCAAACATGCTTGGTGTGAATGTGTAGCGGCCTCAGGCAGAGATTAAGAGGTTTAATCCTCTGTTTCTTAGCAGCTTGTGAAAAGGGCAAGGCATCAAAAATAGGTTATGTTCCATCGCACCCCTGCTTTTTCACAATAGAGGTTCCTTGCTCAACTCTGCTGGGACGTTAGATGAAAGGATTGAGGAAACACATATCATTGGGCCTATCATATATGTGCCTCTCTTCACTGTTATTGTAGTAAAATAAACTGAGTGTAACCCCAGAACCACACAGCATGCGTTCCGTTTGCGTATCCGACCTTGTTGCAATTGCCCAGCAATTGAAGTTAATGGCTGCGTATCTGAGCCGACCCTGCCGACCCAAATGGACAGAACAGAAACGCAACGCAAGCCGTAATAGTAGAATAACCTTAAATTCTTAGATTGTCAACATTATATTTATATGTATATGAACATATATGTAGTCAAGAAATAAGGTCGTTTTTTTTTCCCCCAACGAATTCCTGCACCATGAAAACCGAGCGCTTTTTCAGCCTTGACACTTATCACCTACATTCAAATAATCATCTCAGCATCTCAACCTCTAAGATAGCTGACACTTTCATCTTGGAAAAGCCATTTCAACCCCTCAGAAAGCAAATTGTAACACCAGTTAAGCACTAAAATGATGGCTCACCCAGCCCAGTTAATGGCCCGTCCCGTAGGGGGTGAGGGTGAGATACACAAAGTGACTCTCTATCTTCTGAGGTGAAGACAGTTTTTGAAGTCTTAATATCAATTCACTTTATGGATTTGGTGTCATTGAAAAGATAGTCTTCTCATCTTTAATTTAAGTGTACTTGCATGCTTATCAGATTAAAGGAATCAAATATATCAAATAGTGAGGTCTCTGATAAGGGACAGGCAGTCGTATTATCCACAACTGAGACCCGGTTCCATTGATTTTTTTTTTAAATAGAACAAAATGTGCAATGTGCTATCGAAATTGTCTTGCTCTCCATTTTTCCTTGTCTGCTATGTGTAAGTGACTGTGAGGCTTAATGGGGCTGGAGGAGGAGGTCGGGGTGGGGGGGGCGCTGTAAGTTTCCCCTTCAGCTGAAGCACATAGCAGCATAGTGAGCATGGCAAACACTAGAAAGAAGAGCTTCAAAGTGTGGCTGCACTGCAAGTGTTTGTCCTCTGCTAAGCTCTTCACCCTGTATCACAGAGAACTGTCTGAACTGAGCTGAACACACTCCGCTCCCAACAGACACACTGTGCCTCACTGTCACTCACACAACCTGTTCAGCTGTGGGCCACTACAATTTTTAAGAGTAATTTTGCAGTCGAGGGTATGAGTAACAAAGTAATACAATAATATGACATGAACAGTTCATATTTTTTTTATTCATTCTAATTTGGAATTGGTAGCAGAATTTCAATCAATTCAGTTTCAGAATTAGTATTTTTAGGGTGGTATAAAGGTCTATAATGGCAATATGTATATATATAAAATATATAATATATATGTGTGTATATATGCTAGGGATGGGATGATATGCTTATCTCACGATATGATTAGATGTGGTTCAGGATTCGATACAACCACGATACGATGTGATAAAGGTTTAGTGACAACAAAGTCTGACTGTGCAGAATTATGTTTATTTCTGAGCCACAAATCTTTCTAGCGATGACGTTGGCTTGCTAGAATGTAAACAACAATTTAAAAATGTCATTACAAAGTGCAAATAATATAATTTAGATGGAGAGCTTGTGAAATTGTGATGGTCAAGCGTCTCATTTGTGATTACTGCAGCAGAATAAAATGGAGCTAATATCAAGATTTATTTTTCTTCTCCACTATACGTATTGTCACGTTTTTGTATTGTGATATATTGAATTTCGATATGTCGTCCCATCCCTACTATATACATATAAGATAATAAAGGAATCATTAAGGTACTGACATTAATAAAATCTTTTAATTTCCCAACCCCACTAGCCACACAACATTATCAGAAACAGACTGGATCAAGAGAGAATAGTCTTCTAGAGACTGTAACAGCTATGCGATTATATTTGAACCTCACCTGATGTCCTTTCTTTATAATCAGAGCCACTGGATGCTTTTTTCAGTCACCTCTGAAGCCGTCTCTTCAGTCAGAGACGAGACACAGGATGTGATGACATGATTTTTACTGTCCTCAAAACAATAAGCTTAGGATCTGTAGAACAACAGCAAGTCCAAGCAGACTTTTCAGGGTTAATTTGGGAAGTCTCTACAATTCAAGATTATCTCGTTTGATGTTTTAGGAACCACCAAGTCTGAGGACCGTGCAACACTGCTTAAGAAATTCAACGAGAAGGGATCTCAGTTCTTCATCTTCCTGCTCAGTACCAGAGCCGGTGGCCTGGGCCTCAACCTGCAGGCTGCTGACACTGTTGTCATCTTTGACAGTGACTGGAACCCCCACCAGGTCGGTCAGTCCGTAGATTGTGTAACCATAACCTTAAAGGAGAATACGGGTGTCATTTAGAGTTATAGCCCTATTTTCTATTCATTTCCAGTTTTTAAAATACAAATTTTACAGTGTCAAAACTAGCTTGAAATTAATTTCTGTCCCGGCTAACAAAGATACACCAAATAAAAAGACATAGATGTGACAATAAACTTTGTAAGGCGACTTATATCTGGCGGAAACTTCCATTTCTTCCTGTGGGTGTCAGGTGATTGACAGTAAACACAGTGTAACGTAATGCAGCGCTGATATAAAAACACTCAACTCGGGCACAATGAAATAGTAATAAAACAGAGATACTTGGACAAAAATAAAGTCTTCATATTTACTGTGATGGATTATCTTGCTTGCCATTTTCTAGCAATTTTCAAGAATGTGGAAGTTGTATTTCATACTGTGCAAAAATGAATGGCAGCAAATTGCTTCTTCTGAAGGGAGGAAAATGAGCGCTGATATCTCCAACTCTGCTGACTGTGCAGACACCATCAGGAATAATGTGAAGGAGGGGGGCAACCTAGACTACTGGCACAGACATAAAAAAACCCCACTATGCTTTAAGGGAACAGTTTGATTTCTGTGATTCCTGAGCTGAGTGGAACCTCGACTAAATCCATCCGTAGAATATGTCAGACATTACTGCAGTTTGTGGTGTCGGTAACGCCAAGAGAGTCGAGGGTTTAAACTCATGAAACCTCCACCAGGTCACTCAGTAGAATCTGACAGTAGAAGCCTGTAAACCCTACCAGGTCGATGAAAGGAAACCCTAACAAGTTAGTCACAACTTGAACCTATAGTAGGACATTGTGGCAGCCATAACAGGCCCATGAATAGGGAGTAAGACCAGAATGTTAAACATGGCAGGAGTGTGTAGACCAAGAATAGAGTAGAGAGTGGGGCATCTAACAAGTCCGTCAGTGGAGTGGATCCAATGCTAGGTTCGTTTTTAAAAGGAAAATCATGTAATTTGCTGGTCTCGTATTGCCTGTCATCACATTACATTATTCGAATGAGGTAAAGCATCTAGCTGACAAGCGTTAATTAGATAGCATTAAGCGAAAATAAACAGAAAAAAAAATCAATAAAATTACCTTCAAGCTTGTCATCAACTCCAACGATGGATGCAACCGTTCTCTCCGGTCTTTTATTCCTGCAGTCTTTCAAGTAAAGGTTGTAGAGAACTAACAAGCTTTGAATGGCTGGAATCAACTTCTTGTCCATTTTTCTCTTGCCAGGCAGAACTATTGAAACAAAATCACTTCAGTAGGGAAACAAGTATAGGAATCTGATTGGCTGTTGACGGTCGATGACCGCAAAAAGTTCAGCCTTGGATAACTTTTCTCAGCCAACGAGCTGAGTTGGCCGTCCACACATCGTCCGAGGTCCCATGGTCTCTCAGCTCTATGGACTTCCAGTGACTTTGTGATCATGTTCCTCGCAGTGTGAACAGTTAGAGTATATGTGTGTTGTTAAGAGTATATGTATGTATGTTGTTAACTTGTTGGCTTACCTGCCAAGGGCTGGTGAAATCAAAAAAATTACCTGCCGAGAGTAGTTTTACCGTCAAAATAATTAATATACATCTTTCATAGAAATATGTCACGCTACCTGTTTTCAATGCTATTCACTATACAGAATCAGGAACTGTATGAAACAATCGAAAATGTAAAACTTGCTCACTCACTTCTACAATGTGTCCAGTTTGTAATTCATCATGAAGTCACTTGCCACATGGCAGTAACATTAAGTTTCAACTAATGTTAGGCTAGTTAATCATCCAGACAGAAGTTTAGATGCCAGCGATTTGTGTAGAGCCAGCGTAACGGGCAACCAATCAGGAGCGTATTTGACACAGAGCCATTGTTTTGTTTTGATTTGATTGGCTGACAGTCAGAGATTGTATGGTGGCCAGCAGGGACAAAGTTTGGCAACAGCTAAATACCAGAGACTGTGCATAACTGAGGCATTCAAATGCTATCGTCTCTGCCAAAGACAGATTTTACTGGCATTTGGCGCTTGGTGGGTGTTAATTTCAGACTCTGGTTGTTGGTGATGTTACATAATATAACTTTGTAGATTGAGGCAATAGAAAACAGTCTTCTCATATTTCTCCTTCATTGATTCCAGGACCTTCAGGCTCAGGACCGCGCCCACCGCATCGGTCAGCAGAATGAGGTGCGCGTGCTTCGCCTCTGCACCGTCAACAGCGTGGAGGAGAAGATCCTGGCAGCCGCCAAGTACAAACTCAACGTGGATCAGAAGGTGATCCAGGCCGGCATGTTCGACCAGAAGTCCTCCAGCCACGAGCGCCGCGTCTTCCTCCAGGCCATTCTGGAGCATGAGGAGCAGAATGAGGTGAGGCCAGTTTGTAAGTCGAGTTTTTAGGAAATATTTGATGTTGACAGTAAAAGTAATTCAGGATAAAATAAGTCATCCGGTGCCTGATGAAGTATTTTTATTATATGAGTGTAGGAAGTAGTGGGTAGATGTTTTTTCCGTTGTGGATGCTGACTTTGATTGAATTACTGTAGACAGGAACAGCTCTCTAGATATGATCAGTGAGTTGGCTTTCCTCCAGTCACACTATTAAATGTTTTATGTAATGTAATCCACGCTATTTAATTGGTATTTGATAAAATCTCTGTGCCAAACTTGGCTAAACTGTATTGAACTGAGTTGGTAAGACTACTAATTTGCTGCAGCAGTTTAAACTGAGACATGAAAGATAATGATCAGCACAGTACGGTAGTCAGCATAATGTTGTGAATATTAATAAGGTTGAGAAGACTTTGATATTTTTACAATGTGTGACTCTAGGAGGAAGACGAGGTGCCTGATGATGAAACCCTTAACCAGATGATAGCCCGCAACGAAGATGAATTTGAGCTCTTCATGGTAAGAAAAGCATAAATTGTCTATGTTTTTTAAAATGAGAATTCCTTGACATTTAAATGCCAGATTAAAACACTAAAATGACTAGTTTGAAGGGAGAAATATGCCAAAACAGGCGTGGCTCACAGCTGCTTTTCAGACATTTTCTCCCAGCACAATTATAGGCTACTGGCCGTTCCAGCGTGCCTGGACTACTATTCTGGTTCAATAAATGTCATTAGCTGTTCAAAGTCCTGTCATCATGTCACTCCAAGTTCTACCTGTAGTTGAATTATTTGTTCAGATTGAGCAGAATCACTACAGCATGTTGCATTAAAAGGTTAAGCTGTAACAGCCGTTTGCCTTCTCTAGCATTTTCCACCACAGACACACCAACTTTTCTGAGTTTTGCGTAGCGCAGGTAGAATGGTTGAATATCAGTTTTGGCTTTGCAGAGTCAGCAAAAAAATAGATTTCCATCAAAATTAACCACTGTTTCTCAGTTGAGAGGCAACATTCTTAGTAGCTTACAACTAGGAGCACCGATTTCTTTACTGGCGCAAATCTAAATTGTGATCTTTTTTATTTTACATATTTTACTATTTTTGTATTTTCTACTGTATTGTATGTTTTATTTTGTAACCCCTGCTGCCATTTCTTGGCCAGGTCTCCCATGGAAAAGAGATTTTGAATCTCAGTGGGTCTTCCTGTTAAAATAAAGGCTAAATAAATACATTTTAAAAATCCAGAATGACTGAAATCTGAATTTTACTCCACTAGACGGTCACCTGTCAAGGTGGCACTGATGTATAGTGATGTCTCAGGTGTTTTCCCACCTGTGCAGCTGTTTGCGTCTTAATCTTTTACAAAATATACATGCAGCTGTTGTCTATGATTGATGTCAGTCTCTGTTTAGAACAGCAGGTTTCTATAGAACCTTCCCTGCCAGGTTGGTTGTAGTAGACCTACATTTTGCATGGTTAATGACTTCATTATACCCCTTTTAAATTTGATTAATATTGAATATGTGAATTGAAACTTTTTATTTATTTTAAAATTTTTTTATTTTATTTTAAAAGTTTAAAACATTGCTGTGACCGCCCACAAAAGCCTGGAAACAACTCTCAAAGCACATCATACCTCATCTCCCAAATAGAAATACTGCGTATCCTGTTGTGGATGTTCTCTCCATTTGGTAAAAACAAGACATGGTTCATTTTTGATTGAATTATAGATTGAGCAGCTCCCAATAGAGTGAGTGAATATGCTCGAATGGAAGCAGTTGAAGGCACAATCACGTCTTCATAAAACTAAATTAATTTTTGATATTGCTGTTCCTTTCAAATACGAATTTGGAAAAAAAAACATACCATTAATTAGGCAGTGACATTTTCACTGATTACAGATTCACTAGAACAGTGTCCACCGCGCTCACCACTTACAAACATGAAAACCATTACACGCTGAACTTAATAAACCCAGAACTCTGAATGTGCTTTACGCCCACTTTACCATCTGCGAGTTTGCCCTAATGTGATTTTCCTGCTGGTTCTCCTCTGTAGCGCATGGACATGGACCGACGGCGCGAGGACGCCAGGAACCCGAAGCGTAAGCCGCGTCTGATGGAGGAGGACGAGCTGCCATCTTGGATCATCAAGGACGACGCCGAGGTGGAACGGCTCACATATGAAGAGGAGGAGGAGAAGATGTTCGGCCGCGGCTCGCGCTGCCGCCGGGACGTGGACTACAGCGACGCGCTGACCGAGAAGCAGTGGCTGCGGGTAAAGTCAGGGTGAACTTTATAAACCTCCTGTGAATGGTTCCCACAGTATATAAGGCAAGGCCGAGACCGCCAGTCACCTAAAGTGCTTTTTCACATTTTATCTGCTTCTGGGAAATGAAAGAGCTACAAGTACAGTCATAAAAAAAGTAAATTGCTGTAAAAAGTATCAAATTGCCTCTCCACCTAATATCTGGTCTTTCAACCGAAATCTGTGCTAGGGTGTTATTTTTTATGGCCCCCGGTAGTGCTGGAAGAGCCGGCGTGTCACACACAGATGGACAGGGAAACTGCTCACTGACCAACACATTACCTTTGGCCACATCCGTAGTGACAGGCCAATTAGTAACGCTTCCATTTTTGTCTTCATCAAACAATCCATGTAGTTCGTCATTAGTTTCCTCAGATCAAATCTTTTTTTCTTTCAAAGCCCGAGCTCCACAAATTGCTGCAGAGCTGCTCGAAAAGTGTTGCAGTCTCAACTCAAAACCTACCATTTTTTCCCCCACTTATCCACTCTAAATCACAGCAGCACTGCAGCCATTTACATGAAATTACAGTAATGGATCGACTTATTTGATTTACATGAACATGATTTATGGCTAATTCAAGAGAGAAAAAGTTTGCTGCACTCCTAGACTCAGGAGTTTTCAAACTCCGTACCTGTTTAGTGATTCAGAGTCAGTATGCATCAGAGTCTGCTGTGGATCCCACAAGGACGCCGTCACACGTATAGTTTGTTTTCTTTGGTCTGAGCCATCGTGGAAAACTGACTTTGTTGCATTTTTGTATTTGGTTTGTTTATGTTCACACTGCCAAAGTACAAGTGAACCAGGACTTGTAAACAAAAGTCGCATGGACTCAGAAGCAGCTCATTTATTGGACAGAGTTTTGGTGACCTGTCATCCTGCCAGGTCAGGTTAGAGATTTTTGCAGCGAGGGAGAGTCAAAACAAATCAGACTCCATTCCCTGTAACTTTAGCTAAGCAGGATGGACTTGTCTACGCTCTTTGCTGTAATTTCCCTTCTCTGGTGTTCATACCGGTTAAGAACACCTGCAGAAACAGCTGAATATGAGCATCAGTCCAGACTGCAGTTTGCCCTCATTCATTTTGTTATGCTAGGCTTTCCAAGCATGAGTAACTCTTGGCTGCTATCTTCTTATACCCATAAAACCTTGTGTTTTGGAGTTGTTTCCCGTAGTTTCCCTTAGATTCAGAACACGTTCTCACTCCTAACAAACCACACCTCAGTTTGCTTGGAAAAGCACAGAGACCCACATTTTCAAGCGTCTCTCTGCTGCTATTTAGTGCCACCCAAGTTCGAAAGGCCTCGTTCTCACCTGCTCAAACCAACCAAACTAAAGGAGTAAATGTTCCAGAAATTCAAATAAACCACTCCAAAAACACCCCTGGTGTAAATGCACCCTAAGTATCAATCCATGGCTGATGTAGTGAAGATAATTGCTGTAGATGCTGGTATCACAGTAGCGTGGCTTGTGGGCTGTGGAAATCCCTCTGCTTGTGAATCAACTGCTCAGTCAACAGCAGACCTGTCAAGGAAATTACCAGTTGCATCCATTTGAAACATTGATTCTGTTTGACCTGTGCGGCTGGAGTTATAGTTGGAGGCAGCTGAAGAAATCCTGGTGTCAAGCACCTCTACATGCCCCAGGTTAAAGCTTTTGTAATGACAACAGCCTAACAACCACAGAAGAAATCTTTATTAGCAACAGTTTTGAGCAGACAGAAAAATTTGACTATTTAAGGTGTGCTACAGTTAACACATTTTTATACAACAGGTGAATTGACATCCATGAATCAAATTACCTTCAAGTTAAGTCTCACTCAAATTAGATTTAAATCTAAGCTTTAGCTCGGCTTGATGCAAATGGCATCAGGTCACCCAGTCCAAATTCACTGTGACACACCGCCTGGGGAGACGTCTCACGTCTGGCACATCAATGCTATAGACTGTGACAAAGGTGTTTCAGGAAGGACAAGAATAGAACAGAGATACTGGTGTGTTGGAAGTGTTAGTCGTGATACACAGCAGGTCTAATTAAGAGATAGCCTGGGTCTTGAAAATTGTATAGGGACCTGTAGGGCCGGCCACTTCTGATAAGAAAATCCCATGACATGACTACATGTGTACAAAGGTAATTTCTTGCTGTTGTTTCAGTAAATGGTGTGAAAAAACACCATCAGCCAGAATATTGCTGTTTTTCAAAAGTGTTTCTGTTTGGGAACGATGAGTTTCTCGTCTCTGCTGGTTTAGAAACATCACAAAGCAGAAATGAATTCAAATTTGAGGCGAGTCGGACCTGGAGCCTCTCAAATCTTTACAAATAAAAGTGTTTTTTTGTAACAGTGATCGGTTCTATTGTTAGGATGACAAGCTATCACAATCAGCCCGGTGCAAATTGCCACGTCATATTACAAAAGAAACTTGTTTGCCCCATTCTCTTGCAAATCGCGGTTGTTTGGTTGAGTTGCATGTTTTCAGTGCTGCATTATATCCAGACCAGACCAACACTGGAACATGGTTGTGTAACATGTATTATCAGGGTTGCAAACCTGCCACCTTTTGGTGTTTTTCGCCATTTTAAAGGTTAATAATAATAATAATGATCATAATAATAACCTTTATTTGTATAGCACCTTTCATACACAACATGCAGCTCAAAGTGCTTTACATCAATAAAAGGCAGATACAAGACAGATAAAAAGATAAAATTCATATAAAAGAACAAGCAAGATGCATTGCATTAAAAGAATCAAATCAAGTAAAATCGAAAGATGGAAGAACACAACAAATACTCCCACTTTTAGATGCACATTGTGAGTGCATAATCCTCCAAACAGCTTAAATGTAATATTTTTGCTTTATTTCTGACCAGTAAATATCATCAGAGGTTGCTGAATGGGAGTAAGTGAAACAAAGTGAACAGCCATGACACACACGTTGCAGTAGATTTCTCCTGTGTTTCAAAAACACAGGAGAGGCAGGCCCTCCTACCACGCCAAGGTCCGCTCAGAAATCTGGCAATTTGTTTTTGCCTTGCTTATCAGCAAAAAACACAAATCTGAAAATATAATATGAGACTTTATTACTAATCAGTACATAATCCTCCAAACAGCTTGAATGTTAACAGACCGGCCCATTTATGCGTCGGGGAAGTGGTGTTACTTCACACAAAATAGCGACTCCTTATCTTCGATATGTTCCACAAATCCACAGACGAATGCACAGATCCACAGATGAATCGATGGCGAATCAGAACCATGATCTTTACCAGCTGGACGTCGGCTGATAGACTGGTTTCCCTCTGCCAGGCAGCAGGCAGCTGGAAGGTTTTTTCTCTCTCTCTGCCCTCTTCCCTCCTCTCTCTTATTCTTCCTTGCTCCCTATTTTCACTTCCTCCGTCTCTCCACACTCCATTACTCTCTCTGTCATTCCAGTCATTCATTCTGTAGTGACTATTGGAGCTACTGTGGATGTAACGATTACCTGATTGAAATCGGGGAGAGACCGGGCCAGCTGTGCAAAATATCACTGTCCTGATTCAAACATGCGATAGCAAGTGAAAATGGCATCGGACGTTTTATGGCCAGGCAAACCAATTTTCGAGTGTCAAAATCATGGATAATTAGTTCTCTACTAGTTTCTCTTTCTTTTGGATCTTTCTTTCTCTCTCCATTTCACACTCTGCTGTGACCTTCCCCCTTTCTTTGTGAATGTGGCTGTAGTTTATGCTGTGTTCATGTGATGTGGGAATATTCGTTGGAGCGACTCAGCAACTTGGAAGTATTCATAAAAGTGATGCACTTAATACATATTTTTCTAGCCTCCTCTTTTAAGCTGTTCATACTTTCAACCAAAGTTTCCCTTGGAATGATTTTGTAGTGACATTAACTTGACCTTAAAGACTCATTAAAAACCTACTAGAAACTAATTAAAAAAAAAAATTCTAGCTATAATTGGTCTTTGGGTTTTTGTCATCTTTTTGACCGCTGATGTGTTTGCACCCCTGATTATACATCTGGTAGTTTCATCCAAGCAATCTGATTGGTCAAATATGCATTCCTGCTGTCAGTGGTCTAAGGTGCGTGCCGTGTAACCGCAACATCCTGGGTTTGAATCCGGCCCAGGACCTTTCTCGCACGTCATCCCCGCCTCTCTCTCACCCAATCCTTCCTGTCTATCTCCAGTATCACCTTTCAAATAAAGGCAAAAATGGCCAAAAAATAATCTTAAAAAAAAAAAGCCTTTCAATCATGCTTATAACTGCCATGAAACACAGATTGCCATGACTCATTGTTTACTATGTAAAGTCTTGTGCTAAACAGAGGGTTAGTGAGAGATTTTCTTTCTTTCTTTCTCCTAATGTGTGTTCTTACGTATGTATCCTGCTTCAAAGAGAACTTTTCAGTCAATACAAAGGTGTTGGTAAACATTGCATAAAACCCATAATGCCCTTGAGGATCTTTATCACTGTGATTATGGGCACATTGATGCTGCCAACAGAAGGAGTGAGTCTATCCATTCTTATCCAAGGTTTAGACTGAAAATGAAAGCTACTCAGTCTCAATCGTCCTTGATCTGCAGTTCAAGCACTGAGCTGCTTTTCTCTCCTCCTCAAGCCATCATGAAATTACAATTATAGCAGGGCTTTGCTCTATCAGATATTACTTGTTGCAGTTTTGACAGGATAGGAGAAGTTTGAATGACAGTCGGGAAATATTTTTCATGCCATAACTATCATTTAACCTCTGGGGCAGACCACAAAATATTGGGAATTTCCAACTGGAATTACGTAACTAGAATACAAACTTTATAAGTCTAAAAATATACAACCACATACACATACTTGGGATTTTTGGAAATGGGATCCTTTGTACTCTGTGCAGTGTGCTCAGTTAATGGTTAGGTGTAATATAGTCAAAAATACACCAAACATCGGAGCGAATAAACCGTTTTTGTGCAGATTTTCAAAATAATGTTTGATATCATATGAGGAAACAATATTTTTAATTAACTTCACTTCAGTGAGATCAGGTTCATATACTACATTTTGTACGTTTCCAATTTTAATCATCATCTTAACTGGAGTATTACTGAGCATGCATTAATAATGAGGTTGTAGAGGGTCACATGCAAATATGGAGTACCACACACACACTTAATCTAGTGCAGCACACAATCATCTAACACTTGCATAATGTGTGACACTGCATTACTTTGCAATTAGTTTCAGAATTAAATTATACAAATTAGGCATCTCATATTGGAATTAATTCAAGCCACCAGCCAGTTGCTAGTGTTTTGGTTGTGACTGATAAGTTTGTATATTCTACTCACCTCACTCCTTACCTTGGTATTTAGGCATGATTTTGAGGTCTAATTCTCTTTTAACAATGTAGTTGTAGCTAAATATTGGGAAAGTGGCTAATGAATTTTGAGATTTACCGACCTCTGTGGCCGGCAGACAAAAAAAAGGAAAAGCTAGTTTCCAGCCCATGTGAAATTTGCAGTCAAATTTAAATATGCAAATTACTGAAATTGGGTACACACTTTTGGGTAGACACTTTTAAAAAATGTAAAAACCACCAAACTATAAATAATAAAACCATAACATCCTTTTTTAAGCAGCTTTAGTATTTTCTATATAATCACTTTTTCAAAGCAGCACAGCTACAGTTAAAATGCCATAATCAATGAAAATCCTGTCAATGATTTATTCTTACATGAAAGACACTCTCTAGCTCCATATGCATATTTATTACTGACAATGTTTCAGGATATCCTGAGACTAAGAAGAAGGCTTTATGCTGAAACGTTATTAAAAGATATTATGCATATGGAGTTATAATGTGCGATGCTTTTCTCTTCTTTCATGTGAGATTTTTGGGCCAGTGATCAGCACCTCATGAGCTTCCTTTCGGTGTGTAACTTCCATACAAAATGATTTATCCTTGACACTGGCAGGTTAACTTTAGCTACATTTGAAGGTACCAAGCATACTCAGTTGCTGCTTATGATCTTAGCTGTTGCATCGTAGTCTGGGGGACTATATGACACTAATCATGATGACATGGTTTATGAAAATTGTGCATTAATTTGGCAGTGGTCCTACAATTCCAGATAGTGTGTGAACAAGTCTAAGTGATTGTAGGGTTAACCCTTTCTTTGCTGTGGCCCTGTTCTGCTCCAGGCCATTGAGGATGGCAACCTGGAAGAGATGGAGGAGGAGATCCGTCTGAAAAAGCGCAAACGCAAGCGGCGTCAGGACAAGGACTCGTCGAGCAGAGAGGAAGGAAGCGCCAAGGCCAAGAAGAAACGCGGACGCCCGCCTGCCGAGAAGCTCTCCCCCAACCCCCCCAAACTCACCAAGCAGATGAACACCATTGTGGACACAGTCGTCAATTACAGAGACGGGTAAGGAGAGTTATTTCCCTGCAGGTTCGGGTTTTGTTGAAATGTGCTGTCGCTGTGGGTCACACTGACTTATGTTGTGCTAATGAAGCGTCCCGTGATTCTAAACTGGAAGGATTTTACTTTCTGCAGGATGAGCATTATGCTACACAGTGCGGCTGTAGTTTACCTGGAGGGATAAATGTGTCTCCCGGTAAACTGATAATTGATAGGTTAACAAAGAAGCTATGGATCGTTCCCCTTTATTCTGCCTACCAGAGACACTTTGACTTGACTTTATTGGCCTTTATTTAATCTGAGTACTTTGTTTTCCTGGGCTGACTAGAATCTTTCTTGAGATTGGGAAAAAGTGACATCAGTACTAGTTTCACAGCTGTAAATTGACATATGAATACCAATGAGGATTTGCAGAAGTGATTATATGGAAAATACAAAAGCAATTGGTGCATTGTTAGTTCTGACGCAATAGCTAATTACTAAGACTAATAGCTGTTTGTCATCTCATGCCCACTGGATCAACATCCCAAGTCGGTATAAAAACCCTAATTGACCCAATGGTCAAAAGCAACAAAAGTTAGGAAATTCAGTTGAACGACACCAACTTCATCTGGTGCTCTATCAAGGTGTTCTTTCCAGGGCAATTCTTTGTGCTCTTGCAGGGCAACAGGGTGGCCAAGTGGTTTGTCCTTCAACCAGATGACTTGGGTTCAAACTGTCAGCCCTGCTGAAGTGTCCTTGAGTCACTAAATCTCTACCAGCTGGGTGCAGTTTTGTGGCTGACTCTGCACTCTGACCTGCCTGGAGGGGGGCAAGCAAAGAGAAAGGCTTACTGATCACATGTACAAGCCTCAAGCCACCAGCATACTATAAAGCAAGGAATCTCTGTCTGTCTGTCTGTCCGTCGCATATCTCGAGAATCGTTCGTCCGATCTACTTCACACTTGGCGGGTGTATTGCTGGGCACCCAAGGAAGTGCAGTATCGGATTTGGTGCAATTTGGACATGCGACACGTTCAATATTAATAAACTTTGAATAAACAAGCGAACAGCGCTCTGTGCAGCAGCGGCGCGAACGGGCACTGCACTAGTTGGTATCTAGGGCTCCCCCCGACCAAAGAGTTTTTTTTTCGCACGTTTATGATATTAATTTAATTATTTAAATATATATTTTTTGAAAAAACACACCCAAGTCGCAGCTACTCACGGTCAGAAACACCGGTGAAATACACTCTGGTTCACAGAAAAAAACACACAATAGGCGTAGGCTATTAGTCGCTTGCTTTGAGCCCCGCTGCTGCACAGAGCGCTGTTCGCTTGTTTATTCAAAGTTTATTAATATTGAATGTGTCGCGTGTCCAAATTGCACCAAATCCGACACTGCATGTCCTTGGGTCCCCAGCAATACACCCGCCAAGTGTAAAGTAGATCGGACCAACGGTTGTCGAGATATGTGAAGGACAGACACACACATACATACACACACACATACATACACACACACACACACACACACACACACATACATACATACAGACAGAGATTCCTTGCTTTGTAGTTTGATGGCATCAAAATCTCACTCCAGCCAGGTACCCAAAGTTGGCAACCCTGGTCTAATAACTTTTTAACGACAAGGCGCAGCTCCCGAATGGAGTTTGAGGGTTTGTTTGCACTGACCAATGAAAACTTGGTCGACTAAGACTCTTCTCATCGACTGACGTTTGGTCGACTATTAGGGGGCAGCCCTATTGGTATCAATGCCAAAAATCTAGAATTCGTAAATTTTTATGAACTTAATGTAAATTGTGTGAGAACGTTTTTTAATTGTGCACGTGTAATAAACAAAATGAGAAAATTAGTGTATTCCACGCCCACAAATGAACCAAAACAAGCGAAGAAACTTTGTTGTGTGTACATGCAATAGCATTTCATGCACCAAAGTAAATCTACACAATATTTTCTCTGGCCACAGCCAAGCATCACAAGTCAAAAAGGGTTGAAAATGATTATAGTGAAACTTGTCATGTAATGAGTATGACACCGAGTGGCAGCCTATTGCCACAGACATTTTTCACCAAATTGTCCTCATTTGTTGTCACGCTTTCCCCTCTGCCAAATGGGAGGATTGAGGCTCTGTGCTTTGATTAGCCAGTGGAAAGTACAATTCTTTCATTTCTTCCTGGTCAGCTGACTTGAAATGCAGGGTAAAAATGATGAGTTAATGGAAGTGAAGTCACATCTTAGGAACCTTTGATAAACAACCCTTTGTGCTTTCAGCCCGAAAATCCTATAAAATATGTGTATTTGTGTCTGTGTGTACATGTTTGTTTTGGTGTCTAGGTGTTTTTTTGGGGGGTTTTCTGCCAATGTGCAAGAGCATAAGTGTGCGTGTCTGTAATAGATACGTGTGCATGGAAGAGTATGTGCATTTGTGTTCCTATTGCTCAAATATGCGCTGGCTGCCTGTTATGACAGAGCTTTTCCAGGAAATCTACTACCTGCCTTTCCAGAAGTCAAATTCTTTCCTCTCGCAGTTGATGGTTGTTCTTCCCAGAGCATCTCAATCATAGCGCTGGCGCTCCTTTCACTAACCAGGCTGGGACAGATTTTTTATTTTCCACTCCAGGACTCTTGAAATCCTGGGACGCAGTAGCTCTTCCCCATAACAGGGGCTACAGCTTCGATTGCATAGAGCCAAATATGAATGCGAGGAAAATTCCTATTCAGAGTTAGAGCTATCTACAGTTTGATGAACCTTAATCTTCTCCGTGGAGCCAGGCAGCAGTCTGGGCCCATTGGCTTCCTAAGCACAAATAAGGGACAATTGTCTACAGATCTCAAATAATCAAACATGGCTGTTGAGATTGCTGCGTTTTCAAATGAGTCACGCACAGAGCTGATTGTTTTGAAATCCCCAATTGTTTTACTGTTTTGCCAACGCAAGCCATTAGAAGAAATGCCTCTCCTTCTAAGCCTTCATGATCACATTTCCATTCATCCCAGTGTCTTTCACGGAAGCTACCAATTGGATCTGTTCCCAAAGGTCCCCGTTACTATAACAACGGGCTGAGAGGCATCACACTCCATACATCAAAGATGTAAAAACCCATTTCTTCGTACCAACCACCTCTGTGGTTTCAGCACAGTTTGCCAAGTGGATCCAAGCGTTCAGAACCTGGAGAGACGCTGCACTGGGTGATTGTTCAATATCTAAGTAATTTAATATCAGTAGTCTTGGAAACAAGCTGAACAGCTCTCCTGCTGTAATTCAAACCTTAGATGGTACTGTCTGATGGTAAAACAATCCCAATAGCCCACTGCAAACTCTATTTCTCTCTTTCTGACATTTTGTGTGTCAGTAGCTGTAGTAGTAGGTAGAGCACATAACAGCTGAAGGAACAGAGAAAGTTATTTAAACTAGCCAACACCATTAGCCTTTTAGGTGTTTGTGGAGTTGTTATGGGTTTTCAGGTCATGGTTTGGTTAATGAGGAATTATGGTAAAATGACTTAATTATTATACTTTGTTGCATATTACACCTTCACTCTTTGGGTTCATGGGAAATATGAGTGGAGGCTGGTTTCGGCTGATGCTGCAGTTGATATATTCACTCTTCTACCTTTGTTCAAGGTAGAGAAGTGAATAAAGAAGATCAATTCTCATGTTTATCAAGGCAAAGTGACACGCATGCTCTTTTTCCGCAGCGCTCTGCTTCACATTCATACAGTCACACACATTCACACCTGGGAGCTTCCTGCTGTAACCATAGTCTTTCTTTTTGGCCAATGAATAACTCCACTGGGGCAAGTGAGGGTTAAGGGCACCTCCACATAATTCTTGATATAATTCTCATTCATTTTCCCTGCACAGTTTTTCCCAGCTGGTCAAGGATTTGAACCGGTGTCCTTCCTGTCCAAAGCCTGGTTCTCTAACGTCCAATTTACGTGTTGAGCTGACTGAAAGTCTTTCACTGTCTTAGCAGTTAGGCAAAGAATGGCAAGAGTGTGCTTTAATTATCTCCATCTGGCCTAACAGATGAATTTGAATGTGCTAAAGGAAGACTGGATGTTAATAGTGTCTCAAAACGCAACACTAAGAAGTCCATCTTGGCAGAAATTGACCCCAAATGAAGCAATCAAGCATAAATATTTTGAGGCAAGTGCAACAGGATCGTAGAGACTTTGGTCTTGGCACAAGAAAGCCTTGTGGGAGGAAGCAACACAGATGAGCAGTAGTTGGTAGTGGAGCAGATACACTCACACAACAGGCAGTGGTGAGACTCTTAAGCCAAACAATCAGACTCCTGAGTTTACTAAATTAACGTGATGAACCTGAATGCTCGTTTCCCCTCATTAACCTTTCTATTTCCTATTTTCCTAAACTCTATGGGGAAATTAGTCGGGAGAAAACGGCCAATCAAGGGAGCGCTGTCAGTCTTACATTTCTGCTGCAGGAGCCTGATGATTCAAAGATAGTTTATTCGCTCAGATCCTTGTTAACTTGGGTTCATTTTGCCAACTATGTACTGCATACTGTCTCTCAGGAATTAAGATTAAGAGCTAAAAAGAAACAGTTTAATCCAAATAAAGATGCATTAAAAAAACAAAACGCTAGAAAGGAGACCTGACCATAAGTTACATTTAGAGTCTGGTGATGTTTTTGGGTTAGTTTATGTTAGGCACCCTAAAATGAGGGGACCATTTACAAGTTCTCTGATATCACTTGAAATACCCTCAAATTAAAGCTGGCAATCTGGATTTTATCTCACAGCCACTTTGTCATTTCACGTCTGAAGTATTTAGAGTCTGGAGCCAATACAACCGACTGAGATTGTACCATTTTAGGACTTCACCTATCACAGCTCTGTGCCTTTGCTTTCTCATTCTACCCACGAGAGCTTGTTTGCTGTTGCTGAATTATCTAACAGCATTGTTCCCATATTGCAATTCCTTCCATGTACTCATTTGCTTTTTGTTTGCCTGTCTAACTTTGGAACAGCTCACCTAGCCATGAGCATAAACATTTAATTATTAATAGCGCTGTATTTGCCATCATGACAAAAACAAACATTAAAACCGAACACATGCCAAGATGCCAAATTGCAGTAAATACACCAAGGAAAGCAATCTCTGTCACATGAAACTGACTGACTGTCCATTTCATGTGTGAGTGTTTATGTAACTGCTCTGCTGTTCGGTCCTGCCGTGACAGATGAAGAGGCATATTGCAAGTTTGGAACGTGACACACACACTTGTTGTGAAAATCTGTGTACGACTTTGAGGATTATGCTCTATGTGTGAAGTCCAGCTTGTTAATTAACACGACAGAAGTCTCATTGATGACTCCTGTGTGAATCAAAGTATGAACCACCAATGCACAGAAGCTACGGTTACATGGTTGTTTTAAAGTGTGCTGATGTGATGTGAGAAATACATTACTCTACATGATGGGCATCAGTTATTTGAATGATATGGCAGACAACACCAACCTCGCGCCTGAAATATCATTTTTCAGAAACACTCAGCAATATTGAATATTTTTGATAAGGTGTGTAGTTCTTTACAATACAATCTACAGATCTAGACATTTTCTGTAGATATAGTATATGGCCGCCTGTAGACCTGAATATGAATATGCTGTTTTTCTTCATATTCTCATTTTCCTGTAATTTGTTGTATATGGCATGTATAGTTGATACTCCATATATTTAATATTTCTGGCTATATTCTCACATCATGCTGATATTTCACTCTTTTTCTCTATCTCCGTAAGTTCTACTGCAACTACTGCTGGTATTTTGCACACCCTCTTTATGTATCCATAGTATTTTTTATACTGTCATTCATACATTTGTACTTATGTGAAATTGTTGGTTGTGTAGTTTATATATCCCCCCAAGGTTTTTGTTCAGTTGAACGCATCTTAATAAGCTTTCTGGAGAGGTAAGAGACTTGTGTCGTGTTGATGAACAGGTCAGGAAGACAACTGAGCGAGGTCTTTGTCCAGCTGCCGTCCAGGAAGGAGCTCCCAGAGTATTATGAGCTGATCAGGAAACCTGTGGACTTCAAGAAGATCAAGGTACGTTGACGACGATGACCCAGACTGATGTGAATGAGGAATAGGATGATGGTGATGATGATAGTGGAGACAAGAAGAAGTATGATTAATCTGCAGCGGTGCATAAATTTACTACTTTGATATTGTTAATAAACAAACTGATGTGATATATGCAGACAGTTTCTGATGCAAAAATTGTCTTTTTTGGCAATTAGATGTTGAGAACTTCCTGTAAATGGTTCAAAATAAATGACCTCATTAATTTGAACCGACATAGACAAACCATACATCCTCTGTGTGGCCCAGGTGTCTAGTTTCTGGACATAAAGACTGACGAGGCTGTGATTATTATAGTGGTTTCAGTGTAAAGTACAACTGGTTTTGCCATACTCAAAGGACAGCTAAGACAACTCACATCATTGCACGAGTGCAAATTGAACCACAAGAGTCTCAAGTTGTCAATCATGCCCTATTTCTGATGCTGTAATCACATATCACGCCCAAAGCAAGTACAATTAATTTCACAATGCATCTAGTATTAGTGAAATTCAAAAGTAAAGAATTTTACCCAGTGGCAGCATGTTCACTTTGAGGGATTATAATGAGGAAATATTCGATTTTCAGTCCGCTTAGAGCCATTTTACCCAATTTCCTGGTAAGATAGAATGGGCATGGAGTCAGTAGAATAGGTTCAAACAGATGAAACATAATCCAAAAACCTGTTCTCAATTAACACATACATAAATAAACATTTTGCAGCTTATTAAATATACAATATGTTTTCGAAATGTTTGGAATTGTATTCTGAGAGAGTAAAGGGAAAAAAGTTTGCAGCCTTGAATTTCACAGTAGTTGCAGGCTGAGAGGAACGTGAGGAGAATGAGAGTGATCAGCCTGCTGCTGCACGCTGCTGCTTCTGTGTCAACAGGACCGTGTGAGGAACCATAAGTACAGGAACGTGGGCGACCTGGAGAAGGATGTGATGCTGCTCTGTCACAACGCCCAGACCTTTAACCTGGAGGGATCCCAGGTCAGAAACCCCAGTGGGACTTCTTTTGTCTCCTTCATCCTTCATTTTTCTTTATTTCTGTCCCTGCGGTGCCAAATCATGAGCCATGGAGCGCCGACAGTCTGCAGCTTTTCATTCCAGCTAGGGCTGAAAGATATTGACAAAAAATGTAGTTGCGATTATTTGACAGAATATTGCAATTGCGATTTAAACTGCAAAGTTTTCCTTGTCATAATTTTTGTAGAATGTTCAAATTGTTTAAAGAAACGTCATTTTGTTAAAAAAAAATCTAGATGTCAGTGTGCAGGATTTACTGAGTTTGACTATGATGAAAGGTTTTCACCAATATTGCACTTGATTCATGGACCAAAAATTACCTGGAGGTTTAAAACACCTTGTTCACAAATCCATTTTGGACGCTCCTCTCTCTAAGGCAATTAATTGCAGAAGTTCATATTGCGATTTCGACTACAGCAGCTGATTTAACTGATTGGTTCCTCCTCTCTGGTTGAAGGTCTGCTAATCAGTGGACTCATCTGCTGATTGTTAAAAAAAAAAAAAAGTTTCGATTTGTCACTTGCAGACAAGATTTCCTGCCAGCGTCTGCACATCGAAACCGAAATTACCCCTAAACCTAGATTAGGGGGAATGAGACACTCTTCTCTATAGCAGCCCCCCCCGGCTGATGGGACGGGTGTGTTCTTATGTAAAAACCTTGCCTAGTGCAGTTTTAAGTTCTCATAGTCTTCTGTACTTACCCCTACCCACATCTGTCTTGCATCCCTCCTATCTACCAAACCCATTTCTCTTTATTCCCACCCTATTCCATCTCAGACCAAGCTGTTTCGGGAGCTTTTTGTGCGATCCTGCCTGCCTGTTTCTTTTCCAGATATATGAAGACTCCATTGTGCTTCAGTCTGTGTTCAAGAGCGCCAGGCAGAAGATTGCCAAGGAAGAGGAGAGCGACGAGGACAGTGAGGATGATGACGATGAGGAAGAGTCGGAGGCTGAGGGTAAGAGAAACCCTACCTCTGGGACACGCATACAGATACACAGTCTCTCTCTCACACACACACACACACGTATCACCTCATTTAAATTCTACATTGTAAAACCAGTGAGTGCCTCTCAAGTTTGAGATTCACTGTGCCATCATCCCATTGGGACCAGTGTGGAGTACAGCTGCTGTCAATCAAACTGTAGAGCAAAGAGGGAAATGTGATGGCAACACACATGAATGGATGATGAATAAAATTGTAACTGCACTTCAGCAAAAATAATATTTCTGGCTTCAAACTGAAACTAGTAGGAAACTTCACCAGAAATGTTAAAATTGCTATTTGTGAATCAATATTTTATATTGAATCAATAGCAAAAAAAAAAACTTTTTAAGTAAAAATAAGTAGTCAAAAGTTGCAAAAGACAAGACATTCTGTTGACCACCATAAATGCTAAACCTGTCTGGTTTATAGGATTTTGTTTGCTGAAAAAATTAAATGCATTGTTTTTTAATAATTGGGGTGTTTTATAATAATAGGCATAACAGCCGATAAATTAAATTATAGTAGTTTTTAAGGCAATATTTCAGTTAAACATAAAATCACGATTAAATCCCATGAGCATTGTCAGTCTCCTTAAAAAAAAAATTATAGCAAGTGCCGTGTTGATTTATAGTGATCACAGATGTAGTCACCCAGTCTCCCAAGTCTGCGTCTGGGTGGAAATTTACGCAAGACTAATCATATGTTTTCTGACTGAACAAACAATGAAATAACCAGATATGTAAAACTTCATCTGACTCATCATGAAATATGGCTTTAAACCCCTCTGTCTTTCCCCCCTCTGTGCTTCATGCAGCCAAGTCAGTGCGGGTTAAGATCAAGCTGAGCAAAGAGGAGCGCAGCCACGACAAAGGCAAGAAGAGGCAGAGCCGTGGGAAGGCCAAGCCGGTGGTCAGCGACGACGACAGCGACGACGAGCAGGATGACAATGTAGGTCACTCCGCACCGAGGCGTTTTAGCATGTTGTTACGACATCTTTCAGGAAAAATAACTGTCACACTGCCCCCACCGTCCAGGATAAAGCAAATTCTTCACCTTTGGGCAAAATCCACCGCTTTGAATTTGCAGCAGGTCACCTTTATTTGAATTTAATCCTGAGTGAACACACAGGGAAATGAATACATATGGAAATGACATTGGCATGAATTGTAAATATCTTCTGTCATTCCAATAATGTACGCTACCGCAGCTCGGGGAAACCTCACAGTTGCAGCAACCTATCGCTAATGTTCTTTTCGCAGAGATAAACCTGCAGCCGCTACATGTAGAAATACCATGTCGAGTGCAGTTTGACAGCCTTTATCGACACACAGTGGCTCTCAGTCCTGGTTGTCAGGACCCACAGCTCTGCTTGTTGTCATTCTAGCCGTCTAATCCGGGAGCATTTTACACCTGGGATGCAAGAAGAATGCAGTTAATTGCAGTTAAAGAGGAACTAAACCCCAAACCAAGATCTGTGTAAAGAAATCTGTGAATCTAATGGTGAAAAGTAGGGTGCTGAACCGGCCATCTGCGATTGGCTGATCTTCGGTGCCAGGTGATGTTGCCACCTGTTGTACCCTACAGAAGGTGACATCACCTGGCACCAAAGATCAACCAATAGCAGATGGTGATTTCAGTAGCATGCTTTATACCAATAGATTTCAGGCTTTACACAGATTTGGGTTTGGGATTTAGTTACTCTTTAACTAGCTGGTAGGAGAGAAAACCACCAGTACTTTGGGTCCTGAGCACCAGGATTGAAAACCAGTGATGTAGCACATCATGTCAAAACGTGAAGGTTTACAGGTGCAACACTAAAGTCGGACAAACGAGAGAAACGGCAAGTAATGACCAGAAAGCTTTTGTGTTTTGGCTATGCTCTGTTACAGCTGTTAGTGTAATAACCTTCCATTAACAAAGTAATCCACTAATGTAATAACAAATTGCAGTTAATAGAGTAATAATCTGTTAATGTAATAAATCTGTTAATGTAATAAATGTCCCATACAATACAAGTTACCTACCATTAATGTAACTCTTTTCATGTTAATGTAATACTTATTAATTAATTCATACTTTTTAAATTATTAGGTTTTAACAAGCTGTTTGAAACTTTTTAAAAATAAGCTGTTTACAATGATCACTTAGACCTCTTTCATACATATTTATCCACTTTCAGATGTAGCACCATAGTTAATAACCAAATTTGTGAATGGGTGACAGTTGTGTATTTCTATTATTAGATTATCAATTCAGCTGTTACATTTTTTGAAAACTGAAGATGTCAGCCTTCTCTGTAGTGGAACAATTACTACATTACCAGGAAACAAGTTATTATGTTAATTATTCATGGGATATTGAAAATGTGAATAGATTTAATACACTGCTAACTGCAAATTGTTATTGCAGTAGTAGTTTCTTTGTTACATGAGCAGTTGCGACATGCTCTTGTTCTGATAACCTACTTGTAGACATAATGGCGTCATTGAGCTGAAGAGGACATGGAGAGAAAGAGGGAAGCAGGAGGGGGGGGGGGGGGGAGAGTTGCAAAGTCTCAGTGTAAAAAACAAAGGAATGAGCGGCAGTAAGTAGGTAATGTTTATTTATATAGCACCTTTCACAGAGCAGAGTGTGCTTCACAAGAGTAAAATTTAAAATTGACATTTAAAATAAGACCAGAAAACAGTAAAAAAAAAAAACCAGTAAGACATAAAAACAGTTACAGACACAGAGGCTAAACAAAGGCCGGTCTGAAAAGATGAGTCTTCAGCTTCAGCTGCTTTCTGAAAGTGTCAACAGAGTCTGCAGATCTTAAGTCCAATGGAAGAGCGTCCCACAGGTTAGGAGCCACAGTTTCAAAGGCTTGATCACCTTTAGCTGTAAGTGTAGGGCGAGGGACAACCAGTAAGCCCTGGTCAGAAGACCTAAGTGACCTGCTTGTAATGTAGGGATGGAGCCTGACCATGCAGGTATCTTTATGTGATTACAAGAACTTTAAATTGAATCCTAAATGTGATGGGAAGCCAGTGTAACGAAGCTAGAATGGGTGTGATGTAAATTGTCCTGCTGGACCTGGTCAAAAGCTTGCGGTAACTCATGTAAACATGGCTGGATGGATTTTCACTTCTCTAGGTCACTGTAGGCTTGACACTGACTGGGCAGTTTGGAAATTCTGCTGTAATAGAGGAACAACCTGTTGCTCATTTAGTCTCATACAGACTGTAATGAGATATACATTTACATATGTATTTGTACACGGACTAATCCCAATTTTACCCGAATTCACCCCGCCTGCTTTAACTAACTGGGAAACTGGAAACATCAGGTGCATGTTGTCTCATTACTGCATGGCCATTTTGGCCAGATTTTTTAAAGCAGCTCCTGGAGTGTTCATTTTGTTATTTTCAGTGAGTTTTGAAAGAAGACTAATGGGCCAGACTGCTTAGCGCACAGGGGAGGGAGGGATCCATGGGCGTTCTCCCACAGATCCTTTTTTTTTTAATCTCTTCTCGTGATAATGTCCAGTGTGTTTGGACAAAAGAGGGAAGACTTTTACAATGCTTAGGGGTGCAATTACATGAGTACAGTCGCTCTTAGGGCTATTCATGCCCAGACTACACTCAGTTGTGTGATATAACTCAGCTTGGGTACCATCTGAGCATCATCCTCTTTATTTCTGAACAATAGCTTCACAGCCGTTACATAGCACATACTGATTGGCTGCTTATAGTATGTCAGCTTTCATAAGGTGTTCCTGTAATACTACGTGTTGAACAGTGTGTCAGTTTATTGAGCAAAATTTAAAGGATAATACCAGTGGGGTTTTTTTTTTTTAAGTTTGTGCCAGCGGTCCAGGTTCCTCTCTGGTTTCTGCACACAGTCAGCATAGTCAGAAGAAGCCATTTGCTGCCATTCATTCTTATACAGTATGGAAAACAACACATCACAGTAAACATGAAGCCTCAAACTTTCCGTTTTCTCCTTATTTCATTGTGCTGAGTCGAGCGTTTTCATTATCTCAGCGCTGCGTTACGCTCCGCTCTGCTTCCTGTCAATCAGCTGACACCCACAGGAAGAAATGAAAGTCTCCTCCAGGAAATAATCCCTCAGAAACATGTCGCCTTACAAACTTTACTGTCACGTCCAGGTCTTTTTTTATTTAGGGCGTCTTTGTTAATTTCAAGTGTGTATTTTAAAAGTAAGGAAAAACAAGCACACGACAAGACACAGACAGAAGTAAATGGGCTTTAACTTGACACCAGTATTCTGTTTTAATAAAAAAATAAATAAAATACAAGCACTCCTTGCAGCTACCACTTAATACTGTAAAATATGCCTTGGGGTTAGCCATGAAATCTTGTGGTGTGAAGCTGTTTATCAGCCATTTTATGCTGTTTGTTATATGCACCAGCCCTCCAAGGATTAATATTAGGTTTTACCCACCTTCCTGTGTGTCTTTCCTCCTCTCTGGTCGAACAAGATCAGCTAATTGGCTGCCGGCCCACTATGGAATATGGAATAGGACATTTAGCCTGTATCCACCAGCCCTAATGTACCTATTATTGATGTGATTATCACTAATTAGATGTCTGGTTTCCTCCGCTTCCCGCTCTCTTCTCTCTCCTGTCCTGCCTGCCATACTGTACATGTAAGTGAAACCTTGACCTTATTGATTCATATATTGATCGCCATTTCAGGTCAGAGAGGTTCAAAGCATTTTCGTCTGACAGAAGCATAGTGCACCGAATCGACATTTTCCTGTTCTCCCTCTCCCTGTTTCTCTCGCTCTCGCTCTCGATTCGATTCCAGTTCGGTTCAGTGGGCGCTTTGTTGCCGCGACCTGGGGAGTGAATACGAGCGAGACGAAATGAATGACGTTATTCTTCACCAATCAACACATTTTGCAGCTAAAACTTCACACTTACTCTTCTCACCACATACTGTAAATACTCCAGTGAACTGGGGAGGTTGGTGAACTTGGGGTGATATTTATTTTTATGTCCTGGTTAGTGTTGCCTCAAGACCCGAATTTTGACTTTGATACCAATACTAAGTTTAATAACTAAAAATCTGATACCATTACATGATGTTACATCATCACAGCTCATCACAACTGTGGTTTATTTTAAACAAAAGCACCATGGAGAGCGCCATAAATTCAACATGAATATCAATAGCTTTAAAAAAGAAATAGTTCAATATAGGGCTGAACGATTTTGAAAAAATATCTAATTGCGATTATTTTGACTGATATTGCAATTGCGATATGATTTGCGATATTAGAGGGAATGATAATTTTTACATCATTATTCTCATTTTCATTGAAAAACGTATTAAAATGATTATGGTGTGATTTTTGCGGGGATCTGTACCAAACAAAGATGTTTTCTTAAGTCTGTAGAATATGATGTGCAGGCCAGGACATCTCTGCAGCACGACAATACTTAATTTGTAATGGTATTTTGACACACATTTCGCCTTTAACAAATATTGCACCTCCTGCGATTTGAAAATTGCAGTAGGCCATATTGCGATTTTGATAAAATTTCGATTAATTGTTCAGCCCTAGTTCAATATTGGTGCCAGTTTGTCAACCAGTTTAGGTGGACTGGGATCCACTTCAAGACTTGGTCAGCTGTTTGTCACTGTTGCCACTTTTCAGCTGTTTGACAGCTGCAGTCCGCTGTCAACAGCCAGACTGACGCTCTTCTTCTTCTTCTTCTTCTTTAAACTATTCCAGTCCACCCGTCCTCCACACATATACGCCCTCTGGTGGCTTACAGAGCACATTTGGTCAAAGTATCGAACGTTTTTAAGATTAAATATCAAATGCAACCTCTCACCATGATATCGAAGTAGTATTGAAACTTCGGTTATCGTGACAACACTGGTCGTTTCCACCGACTCTTTACATTGTCACTGGATACATGTATGGAAGTTACTGTTCTTACCATTTTACTCTTCTTTCTGTAGACAGGAATATTCTGTTAACTGGTTTACTCAGAGCAACAGGGAGACTCAATTGCAGGGTGTTAAAGGTTAATGTGAACATCTTAACCCCAATAAGAGCTTAACCAGAGCATGGCCAACAGCCGGGTTATAAACGCGGTGATTTTCTCCGTCGTCTATCAGTCACGGCGGTAAAATACTCTCCGTTTAGTCAAGTAGGAGTCTAGTCTCGCTCGCCCTCTCGCTCACTCCTTCCCACTTCACTGCAGAGGAAGACCTAAGTTCCCCTCCCTGCATATTAAGTTCTTCAAACGCTCCTCAAATGCCCGCTCGCCCCGCCAGCCTCCGCAGAAAGATTTCTCAGGAGCCCAGAAACAGAGTCTAGACAGGAGGTGAGGATGAAAGGAAAGGGCATCGGCTTCACCTTCGGACTTCCTTCCACTTCCACAAGAGCACTGCTCTTTTGCTCATTTCAAGGTGCCGATGTATTCCGCTTGTGACGACCTCTGCCTAGATCCTGTTGATGCTCTCCCTACGGAGGATAAGCCTTCATTACACTGTTGTTGTGTGTTCTCTCTCTCTCTCTCTCTCTCTCTCTCGCTCTCTCTCTCTCTCTCTCTCTCTCTCCCCCTCTCTCTCTCTCTCTGCAGGATCAGTCAGAGAGGAGCAAGAGCGATGATGAATGAGGAAGGGGATGAGAGGATATGAGATGTTTTATAGCACTTATCAAAAAACGACTGTATCTTCTATTACTCTTGTTCAGGTTCATGTTGTTTTTATTTTATTTTATTTTTTCCCTTTGGCTGTCCGTAGTGCATATTGTATGGTCTTCCCCTACCAGCTTGGAAATGTATTAGCAATGAGAGGAGGAAGCTCCAGCAATACCGATCTGTGTATATCCCAGATTGGAAGAATCTATTTTATAGTATATTTTTTAACTCTATGCTAAAAAAAAAAATAAAATAAAAAAAAAAAAAAGATTTCAAACTGTATGGGAAAGATTTGGTCATGGTATACCAGCGGTTGCTTTATTTGTAATTGCTTGCTCGCACTTTTACAAAATGAAAAATGAAAATCCAAATTGAAATAATTTGGATTAGAAACAAAAAATATAACCTAGGGCCTTCCAGATTAATTTGAAGCGCCACTGGCAAAAAGGGTAATTTAGTTGTAAATTGTTTGCAGCTTTTACAAAGCACGTCCAACTCAACTTTACCAGACAGTGCCATATGTTGGAACGTGGAGAAATAACAATGAGACAGTACAATTTCAAGAGAATAAACAGGAATATATATAGTATGTATGTATACATATATCTCTTACAGCCAATAAGACAATCTCAGTCAATGCCTGATGACCTACAAATTAATTTGACATGGCCCTAATCGCTTAATGCTTTTATTTTTATTACTTTTTTAAGAATGTTGTAACCTTGCATTATAGAGGCGGCACATCTTTTAAGTAAGTCCATGTACTTCATGTATCTTATCTTGTCATGCTTTTCAAGTTGTGTATCGGAGCGGACCTTTATTTGAGCTTTGTTGTGATAATCTCTCGATGCAGAAAGGAGCGACCGGTTTGATTGATTTAGAAAACGTTTGGCCTTCTGAGGCTCGTTAGTGAGCGCAGTATGATTTTAACCAACAGATCCGAGGAAAAGCAAACTCTTTATTGAATATCACCAGCATCTAACCGAGCAGTAAATGTAGCTTTTCCAAGAGTCTGAAAACATGTTGCCAGTTGCCAATATATTGCACCATGCACCTATTGTAGCAAACAGATTGTAAAGAACCGAGTCTCAGCTGGATTCTTGCAGCTCATTATAGCTCATCCAGATTAATGACAGCACACTATGGACAACTAGAAATATTGAAAAGAAAGCACAGTATTATGATTTTAAAAATCTAACAAATTTGAATGACATTGAATTTGACAGTATGTGTTATGCAGTATATTGATTTATGCGTATGGATTGAAGTGTTTTTATGTGTTCTTTAGTATTTTTAAGCTCCCATATTATTGGTTTTTATGTTGTTTGTAGCATGAACTTGTTTGGCAATATACTATATGTTCACTTGCAGATATATCCTTTTTGTATGTGTGATCTGTGCTAGCCAACTCTCCATAAGTGTTACTTAATCTTTGCTTTCTTTGCACAGTGTCTTTGTGGTTGTATCTGATACCCCAGGGCAAATAAAATCTCACAGATTTTCAGCACATGATACATTATGTGTGTCTGTTTTTTTTTTGGCAGTAGGTTGATGCCTCTCCTCAGCATTCATAACCTTACAGGATAATTATTTTTCATGCAATATTCAGATGATTCTTTGGTCTGTGAGCCAGATTTGGTGACTGATGACTTGAAGATGCGACAGTGGCACTGGGCCGCAGCCTACATCATGAATACTATAGAAAAACAAAGAAAAACAAAATCCAAGGCACCCTTCATCGAAAAAGGTTTTTCTATGAAGGGTGCCTTGGATTTTGTTTTTGTTGTTTTGCTTTTACTCCATTACATTGGCTTGTTCAAAGAACAGGTTTAAAACATACAGTGCTCCAACAAGTTTCAACATTGGACTTCCTCAGAGACAAAACTTCTAACAATTCCATGTTCATTGGGCTGCTGCCTATCCATAGGTTGTAGGCCTACATAAAGGTGTGGTCAAATAGCCATTGGTCAAGCTTTGCCCCCATAGGGTTAGTCAAAAAGCGAATTACATACAAAACATTTAAAACCCCCAAAAACTTGACATCCACATCAAGCAATGATTCAGAACAACAATCACATAACCTAACTGGACAGCCCAAGAAAATGTGTATATCATTAGTCAGCCAAGTCATATTGTCACCGTGGCAACAGTGATGCTCTTGTACCCAAATGTCTTTTCATGATCGTAGTGGTAGTGATAATGACATTCATTTTTGTGTGGTGTACAGTATTATAGATTCTAAAAGTGAACAAGTATTTTCCATTGAGATGATTTATAACAGGGTTCCCATGGTCCTTGAAAATCTTTGAAAGTTGGTGGATTTGAGCAAAAGCAAATACGCCCTAAAGGTTTTTGAAAATGAATGGATGGCCTTGCTTGATTTGTTATTAAAATACGGCACCCAAATTCATCAATATGCCTCGGCTGTCTGGCCCTGTCTCTGTCCTTGGATCAACCCTTCACATCCTGAGGAAAACCCTGGGACGGAAATTTGCATTGAAATAGCAGCAGCGTTCAGTTTTAAAAGGATTTCACCAGGATTTGACAAGACTTGACAAGATCATGGATAAAAAAAATGAGACCTCTATGATGTTTCATTTTCACCAATGTCAATGTCTTACCCCAAAACAAACAATTTTGAGTCCTTCAATTTGTTGTCCAATTTCGTGTGGTTGGTGCACCAGGGACAAGGCCATGGACCAGCCATGGGTTCGTGCCTGTGGTGTGCTCACTCCTCTGTAGAGCTGAAAATAGACCGAAATACCGAGACCGAAATAACCCAGTACCAAGTAGTATCGAAACTTCTCCAGTCAAACGATACCTGCATTCGATACTTTTTGTACACAGATCTAGAAAAAAATGACTATTAGTATGGTTTTGCTCGCAGCCAATCACCGCAAGTGTTCTTCGATTTAATGCGACGTGTGATTGGCCCACTACCGCAGCAGCTACAACCCATACAGTCTGTGGTGAAGTCGAGCGCGGTGTATGTGACGGAGTTGGCAGTTCAGCGTGCCGAGATGCCACCAAAACGTAAAAAAAAAGGTATCGAATGAAGTACTCTATTGGTATCGGTATCACTTTAAGGGTACTGGTATTGGTACTGGTATCGTACGTAATTTTTTAAACGATACCCAGCCCTACTCCTCTGGGTCATCATTCATTTCTGGTGAGGCGATCAGTCAGACAACTGGCCTTAGATAGCTACGTCCATCTTTCTTCAGAACCTCAACCTTTCTGATCTTCCCATCCAATCTTTTGATCACCGTTCTTATCCGGCCTATTGGCCACAAAGCTCCAGTTTGGTTTGCATCCAAGACCAAGGGCTCGTTCTCAATATGTGTTCTTGTGCGTTCTTGTGTCCTCCATGACGTATTTTTACGTAATATCTACCCAACGAAGCACAATTCCAAGACAAAAGAACAAGAGGACGGAGAACGGGTAAAGATCCCATACGTTTCCTTGCCAGCTGAGGATGCGTCGGATGGTGACTCGACTGACGAGAACGAATGGAAAGCCCCAAGATTCATTGCGAGAACGACGCATCACGTCCGAGCAGCGCTGTGATCTAAAATACAGAGCCAGCTGAAAAAGGTGGGAAAATTAACAGCTGTGCGTCTTAATTGATCACACGCGCAACGTGAAGCACACAGTCCATCTGAAACTCTCTGTGCTTACTTTCATAAGAAGTTCTCTCCACAAGGTCACAAGTATATCGACTTGGCATTCTTGGATTTGATAATCAGCCACGGGTTCATGCCTGTGGTGTGCTCGCTCCTCTGGGTCATCCTTCATTTCTGGCGAGGCGATCAGTCGGACAGCCGGCCTTCGATAGCTACCTCCATCTTTCATCTGAACCTCAGACGTTCTCACCTTCTCTTATCCAGACTGGAATGATTGCAGCATGTTGAGAAACGATGGTTGCCAACATTCTTTTGCGTGTGTTTATGTGTACATTTTATTATTATCCCCATGTACTTTTTCCTATTTATATAAACAAGTATGTAACGTAGCCATTTATCATTCTGTATTTTGTTTTCTGCATTGTGTATGTTTGCTTTGGCAGCATGTACTCTGGTCTTTCATGCCAGTGAAGATAATTTTGAATTTGATTGCCAAGCAACACATACGCATGAGTGGTGAATTTGGTTGGTGCATTAATATTTAATTGTTATGCAGTCAAAGGTGTGCATTTATCGGATATTTTACAATGGCTTTGAACCTTTGATCCGTTTTTCCAGTCAATATTTGGGAACTCGATAAATCAACTGTCTCCCAAAGCTCAAAACCACAGAAACAAAAGATTAATTTGTGATATCACCAAGACACACAACCTGGAGCAGCTCCATTGACTATGAATAGGAAAATGACTCAGTGGACTCAGGAGGGTTTTGGAGCTTTTCCACTCCGCTGAGATTTATTTCATAGCAATGACAACCAATCTGATCCCCCGCTGGGATTTTCCCTCTCATAGCCGTCTTTGTAAGAACATGCCTTACCATGTTCACCTTTTAGCTCACAAATACTCCTGCTGTTCACCATCTGAGTCGATTTGTTTGACAGTGTTTAACTATCACACTGTGTTTCTCTCACTGCTCCCAGCGATTAGAAAACGGTTGAGAAGTGTGTCACACCACCAAGAGTGTTCAGTTTGTGGGGGGATTTGTAATTACGTTCTAAATTGGAGCAGCTAATTGCTTGCAACATGGGAGCTTATTGTTTTGTTTTGTTGGTTTTTTTTTTTTTTTAACCGAAGAGGAGTTACCAGCAGTAACAGCAGATTGGGGATATGCTTCTACTCCTATTCATCATCTAGGTGATTAAATTTCAATTTGTTACTTCCTGTAAGTGGTGAAGTGACCATACCCGACACCAGAATTTAATTTGGGCAAACTGGGAGAATCAGTGGGGCCTCAATTAGGGGGGATGGGATGCTCTCTGCCTAGTGCAGCTTTAAATGGGCATTCAGTAATTTATGACTCTACACCTCAACCTCTATCAGCAACCTTGCAACACTATTGATAAGCCTGTAATTAACAAAAAGAATAGTCACATTTTCACAATAGTAGTAATAGTAATAGTAAGCTAACTAACTAGAGCAGAGATCAGACAGAAACGTCTCAATGAAGAGGTAATATATCACAATGCACAATAATACTGCGTTGTCATTTGCCTTTTGGCTTGATGATGAAATGTATCGCAACACCAGTCGCTCGCTCATTGCACCAGTTGAAAATGCGAGTAAGACCGAGTTTTTGTTCTAAGACAGAGTTCGGGCAGAAAGTGAGTTTTGAAAGACAGAAATCTCAGCGCCTAGTGAAGAAATTGTTGAGTCATTTGTATTGATCAACAACCCTATCAATACCCCGCAGATATACAGTGTTATGGTTGTGTGCTATGGGACAATAAAAGTGTAGTTATTTCACCTGTAAACTGGTGGAAATAAGGTCAGGAGGTAGTAAAATATTGAGAAAGTGCAGGAAGAAGAAGTAAATATAGTCTTTGGCTCATTTTTACACACACACCAGTTGGTCCAGCTTACCACACACACACACACACACACACACACACACACACTGGCCTCACATCCTCACCTTGTGTGACCTGTTGCCTCAAGCAGGTCAAGAAAACAAATTGTCCCAAATGAAATGCTTTTTTTTTTTTTTCCACACTGCCTTCCCTCACTTTGTCAACTTTTGTTTACCAGGCCCTTCTCCCAGGAATAGCCTGGTGTAAGGTAAGTATATAGACTGTGGGAATACACACTGAACAGTCTTGGGTCACAGAAAAATAATAATAGAATTTCATCCCGAAAAATGAGATCTTCACACCTATTCTCCCTAAACTGTTGATTTAAAAATAACATTAACATGCAGTGGAATACTGCTTCAGTTGCATTCTTAATTCACATGCTTGCAAAATGGTAACACTCAAGAGGATATATGTATTTCTAAAATACTGTCTGCTGAATAACAATAACATTTATCTCCAAAATGGACATAAAGCATTTGGCAATAAAACCCTTCATATTTTGTGATGACATTCAGTGATATTCCCCTTAAAGCATTTATTTAAATATAATATCAAGAGGAAATCCTAGAGGAAGCAAGTACAGCGTACATTAACTGGCCTTAAACTAGTATTCCTCCATAGAGAGGTAAGATGCATTTTTAGCCCCTGAAATAAAACCATTTAAATGCAGAGGAATGGATGGCAGCAATTTAAATCTGATGAGTCAATCTCTGTGCCACAACAGCAAACATAGCTCACCAAATCAACCGTCAAGAATCATGACATAAGTATTGGACCTTGGAATGATGGGGTGTGTTCAACATGGCGCCTTGCTTACTGAGTCTGTCATTATGCATTGAATCATAAAACGCTGCTCTGAAAGTGGTTTGAAAAAATAAAAACATCAAGGCACCCAGGATGATTTCACCCTCTTCATTTCACTGTGACAAATGGTGTCAGCATTTTTTTTTTTGGCACAGTGCTAACATGAAGTGTGATCCAAGGGCGTACCTTCAAGGCTGGACTGCTAACACATCAGGGACATCTAGCACATCGGTTGTGATGGTGTTGAAGTTTAATTGGTTCCATTGTGCCAGGATAGAGTTATAAGAAATGGTATCTTCGCCGAAGTCTAGAGCTCAGTATGTTTATAACTGTACTTAATCTCTAGGGTGTGAGTCATTCAAGTTGCTAATTTGCTGAAACTTCGTCACGGAAAGTCAAATTCCCATTTAGCCCAAAAGGATATTTATAGATTTAGAAGCTGGTCTGATATCTCTGGAGCTAACCTGGAAGGTCATCTGTCAAACAGAAAACCTTATATCTGTCTGAAGTTTCTTCTACTTCATTAATTATAAGTGGAATGCCTTAAAGCATAACTCTGGCCTTTTTCACTGTAGAGCTACTTACGTCTAGCTTGCTCTCCAATATAGTTCTGTAGCGTTAATGGACACTCAAAAAATCAATTACATCAATTAATTAATTACACCACATGCATTAATTTTCACTTTATCCGTAACCTGACAAGTTGCATGCCCCTTGCACACGTAGACAGGCAGCTGCAGCCAGCCGGCCAAAGGTGAATGCTAAAGGAACGGGGAGCAAGGCATGACTTTAGATAACTTTCATTTACATCAGAGCAAGCAATCTATATGTTGAAAAAGACATACTTTGGATGCTTTTGGGTTATTTTTGGTGTCCAATGGCCCTATAGGACTGTATTGGAGAGCTGCAGCAAGATTTAGGTAGCTCTATAGTGAAACACTTCTTAATACTTAATACTTTTTGGCCATATAATTAAGCAGCATCTCCTTTCATTGCTATGCTGATGATATTCAGCTGTATCTCTCTGTTAATCCCAGTATGTTGGCTGTATTACATGACTGTTTAACTGACGTGAAAGACTAGATGTCCAAACATTAGCCTTCAGCAAATTCAAACAAAACCAAGACTTGACCCTGAACATATCTCTAGTCAAATTCAGTCCTTTAACTAACTAATTATATATAGGTCCAAAATCGCCAAACTTATCCTTCAAGAACATTGCAAAGATTAGATCATTGTCTTTTAATGAGAGATAACATTTTATACAATATCTCACTGTGACTACTGTCATGGCTTGTTATTAGTTTTGTTCTAGAGACACTTCTACAGACAGTTTCATGTATGATTATGCATTTTTTATGGCCTATTCCTGCTTTATGTGTGCATAGGGTGAAAATGTTTCAAGTTTAGTACTATGTATTCTATGTGTACATACATAATATGCATTCTATATGTAATCTGTATTCTAAGGTTCTTGCCCTATAATCTGGCCCAATAAAATATCCAATGACCCGCTGCTAAAACGTGATCAGAGAAATTAAACACAGCTGTCTAAGATGGCTCGGACATGTGCTCCGAATGCTCCGAGCGGATCACCAAAGTGGCTCTTACATGGACGCCACCTGGGAAAAGGAAACAAGGCTGACCCAAGATCACCTGGCGAAGAACAGTGGAGGCTGAGCTGATGGGGCAAGGCGTAACTAGCAGCTAAAGACCGTGATAGGTGGAGGAAAATTATTGGTGCCAAAGAGCATAAGTACGTAAAAAGTATTCTAAGGTTATCCAGAATCCCCCTTAAAATTGACAACTGACTGTTATTCTTACTTACATTTCAAGAATTTTACAGTCATATAGGCATTAAGTAGCGCTCTGGACTATGACTGGAGTAGCTGGCGTTACCGTAAGGTCCACGCTTCATGGCACCTTACCTGGTTTGTGCGACTCACACAGTGGAGGGCAGAAGAGGGGCCCTCATACAGTACAGCTGGCTGGACCCTCACGCTCCCCAACACATCAAAACAGCTTTCCTTTTTGTATTCCTGCCATTTTAAACAGAGCTTCACTAAGCCGATTCCCATTGAGGAACGACCATCCATCGCCCCCTGTTTATCTAGCTCTTTGAAGTGCCGAGCTGTTACGATAGACTTGAGCCCAAGAAGAGAGGGGCAAATTGGATGTTAATCCTTGTCTGAGCGCCAGAGATGTCAGCTGGAAAAAGTCAGGTGCCAGTGCAATTCCTGCTATTCCTCTGTAGCCTTTGTCAAGGGCTCCACCATCATCACATTCTCCAAGCAGCAAATGCAGGTTCGTCCAATCCCAAACTGATTCAGGGAATTTTGCCGCAAAGCCTTTCTAATGAGTCATGAATGATGATGTGAAAGGGCCAGGTGCTCGCTATTATTAGAGAGCCCGGTTTATCTGGTGTTGTAACCCGTCCACTTTTGAGGCGGGAAACGGCCCTTTCGATTCTAACTCTTGCACAACTTAAAAGGAAGAGCGGGAAAAGGCTTTGTCTCCCTTCGGATTCCGGGGTTCAATACAAGTTTAACGCATGATCGAGAAAAAGGATCGCTTCTCTATGCTGCGCTGAGTCCTGGTAAGCTGCGAAGGCTGCATCACAGACAGGAGGACTCATGCATTAACGTGTACATGGCCATACATGGAGACACATGGCCACCAAATGGTAAATGTAGGTAAAGATTATAGGCTGTACCATTTACCTGTTTACAGTGTCAACTGTAGGCCTACTTATAGTCCTAGAATGCGGGGAAATAAATCAAATGTGTCTTATAAAACACTTGGTGTCAACAAATGTATTTAATTAAAATATATGTAAATTGTATTTTCAAAATACAATGAAGGAACAGTCAATTCTGGCATGTTTTTCAACTTTCAACATTTTATATGAAATTTGTCCAATGTAAGATTACTATTTGCAGATGTTTTGAACATGTTCACAATTAGAGCCTATGGTTTGATGGTAAATGATTAGCTTAGGTATGAAGAACAAATCAGTACAGGTGATGACTCCACAAAGCTAGCCAAGTCGTGAAATATCCAAAAAGTCCAAATAAGTTACGTTACATAATGTAATAGCTGCGTTTAGCTAACTAACTCTTGGCTCCTTTTCCTTGTGTAATGTGTTTGATTTAGAAGTGGCATGAGGTTTTGCTGAGGTGATATATTGCTAGAAAAATGTTGCTCTCATGCTAGCTAGCTAGATGATGCCTCTGTTTAACACTTTGAGGGACGGGGGCCATGTTTTTGTAGCCTACCGAGTACACAAACACACACAGTACAGCATCAGTCATGCTCACCAAACATGAACTAAAACAATCACAGTTAATCAGGTTCGTTCTCACATTCTTAAATTGTCCCATTGCACCCAAAGCATAAAGCTTCAGGGCGTCATGCTGCATTTAGTTCCAGGCATATGGAGCATAAAATCTAAATCCTTCCCAGGTCAGTGGTAACCTGGAGAAACTGGAGCAGCAGCCTTATCAGGGCCGGTCTGACAGACTCCAACTGTCCAGCCAAGCAATGGAAGATATTAAGGTCATTTTTGAAGAAGGCCGTTATAAATAAACAGAAACCAATGCTGATCTCCTCTCACATAAGGAGAGGGCGAACCCACTTCTTTGGGTTAGCCAAAGAAGCCGCCTGCCGCCACTTCCTTATTGGCTTCAAACTCCACCTGTGGTTTTGGCTGCTTGGTTGGTGCACACTGCACATCCACATACCACGAAGTAGCTCAGTGATTTTCTAACTGCAGTGGCTAAGTCAGTGCATCAATTTAAATAGTAATTCAGCAATTCTCTTACCCTGTGTCCAAAATGACTCCCTACTCCCTAAATAAACATTAATTCAAACAACACACAGTTATCTTTTGTCATCATTCAGTGTCTGACGTTAGAATGTCTGTTGCATAAACAAAACCATTTAACGCACCATCCAGCTGGTCTTTAACAAAATGATTTGTGTAGAGATTGTGCTTTTGATATTACGTAATGCTCAAAGACGAGCTACAACTCACACAAATTTCAAAAACATGTAATTAATTTTTATTTTTAGGCTAAAAACTGTAGGAAATGTAAGAATTTTCCATAATTAATAAGTCCACAAGTCCTAATATTCATGACAGTTCTGAAATCACTCATGTCACGGTGCCTTATGCTCGCATGCAGTATATTGCTCGGTACTGTTGGAAGTCAATGACAGACTTTAAAAATGCATTTAGAGAGCTTGGCAATATTCTGGGCCTCGATGGTGATGGAAATCACAGGACAGAATTGACCTTTATCTCTGCCACCAGCACTATTTATCATTTGATGAAGTTTATTTTATTCATAACTCCTCATAACTATTTATGAATGTATAAATAAAGTATCAATCGTCAATATATAATATATCAGTATATATATAATATATACATTTATAAAATGAAGCATAAATAATACTTTTTGAGACTCATGCCTCTTCCAGAATGACCAAGTACACAGTCAGCAGTGCTTTGCTTATTAAAATCTGCTGCTGTGTTTTTGTGTTTTTTTTGTCAGTTTTTTTTTTTCTTAGCAAAACTAAGTGAGTGGAATGAGGAATTAAATGCTAAACGAGTCAACAGGGGGGCATTTTAACAAATATTCATGACTATTGTGGGAGTTGATGGGGTGTGCAGTGTGCACAAATAACCATTATTTATGTTTTATAATAAGAAATATGCATGCAGGTGGCGTACACACTATGTGGCTATTTTCTGCTTTTTGCAGTAGCAGGTTTTCCGAGGTGAGTGTTTAACAAGGTTTTTAACATGAGGCCCCCAGGAGTTTAAGGCATGGAAATGAGAAGAAACCTCTGTGAAGACTGAAGTGTCTGCAGACAGAGATGCTCACAAGTCACTTAATGCAAGTCCAAGTCAAGTCTCAGGCAGTCTGCTTAAACCATAACATTATTTATTATAAATACACCGCCAGCTGGTTATATTATGTCTTATTTAGCTATTCAAATATCAGAAACTGGTTAAGTAAAATGATAATGTAAGCTAAATGAAGCTATAGATAGGAACCACAAGTGTATATCATCACTTAATAAATACATTATACAACCCTACAATAGGGGGGAAAAAACAATGAAAGTTCAGTTCAGAAAGTTAAAAACTGTAATTGGCTTTGTAGCATGAACATTTTATGAATATGTCAAACCAAATAGATTTGGTTTTTGGTTTCATGTCACTCTTTCCTTTTGACCCTCCTGTCTTCCCCTTCTCTCTCTTACTCATCTGGCTCTCAGTCACTGATGACACATGTAAACCCGGACTACAATAAAGCAGGTATTGTTCTAAAACTGACCTGTCCAGGTGTTTGGTAAAGTTTGTTGATCCAGCATCCTTTATTGTGATACTGCAGGCTTTGCAAATTACAGTCTTTTTATTGGGCTCAACAGACTCAGGTTAACTGCAGCTGATGCCATGCTGCTGTTATGTTTGTCTTTTTATCAAAGTGACGTTAAGATACATCATAGTCAACCTAAAAATAAACACATGAATCTTTTTCAAGGGTGGAAGTAACTAATTACATTCAATCACATTACTATAATTGAGTAGCTTTTTTGCATACTTGTACTTTTTGACTATTTGTCAGCAATTTTACTTTTACTTAAGTACATTTTTAAGTATTGTGCTTACAGCTACATTTGAAATCACATCCATTACAGAGGACAGATTTTGTGTCTCTTCATCAGCCATCAGAAACTGGACCAACTTAAATTGGCAAATTGTGGAGCGATTCACAGTGAACGATCAGTCAGCAAAGAAGAGAAGAGTAATCTGGCTTCACCTTGTTTGTGCACTTTATTTTCTATTTCTAATTTTTCAATTAAATAATCTAGTTTGAACTCTGTCCTCTCTGCTTTTAGAGTCACATGGAAAAGATCACAGCTAACAGCGTTCTCTTTTCTAAACGTAACTCCAGTAACTTTTACTCTGAGGACACTTTTTACTTTCACCTAAGTAGATTTTTACACCAGTACTTTCTCTTCTACTTAAGTAAAATATAAGCAAAGTAACAGTCCTTCTACTGGAGTAGGACATCCTAGTTCTCTTTCCAACCACTGATCTTTTTATACAATGAATTAATGCTGTTCTTTTACAGATGCTCATTGTTCACGAGTCTCTAATCTAGAGTCTGAGTCGAGTCTGAAGTCATCTGAGTCCAAGTTGCCTCTGAAATTAACTTCTACACAGCTGTGCGAGTCGCAAACTCGAGTCGCCAATTCTGTCTGTAGAAGCGGAGGCTGCTGTCCGCCTTGAGATGTGTTTGAACTGAAGGAAGCAGACACAGAGCTGCATGTCTGAGCGGTCAGGGCTTCAGCGTGTTGCTCCGGGACACCGGCACCTCGCCGCTAACTCAAAAGACCACATTTCCCTTTAGATTTAAAAGTTGTTGTTGGATAACAACAGGAAGTACATGCACAAAATACAATCAAGCTCTGCAGTTACCTGATAATACGTCAGAACATGATTTTCTCCCGCAAACAAGCCATTACTCCGATGCAACTTTGTGATTACTGCAATCAGGTTACGTGAAGATAATTGCAGTCTGCACATTAACGTCATCACGTCTTTTCATGTCGGTGAGGTGATTTCTGTTCAGTGACAGTTATTGTTCTGTTCAGGCGGCTCTCTTTGCCATTGATCGAGTCTATAGTCTAGTTTATTTATATCGCCCTTTATCACAAGCATGTCTCAAAGGGCTTTGCATAGCATCATATACAGTACATATACATACTACATACATATACACATCATATACGTCCTATACTACGTCATATACATGCTTCATATACATCATTAATTACATCATATGTCCATCATATACATAATGTACCGTCATATACCATACTACACACAGACACACTCGTGCCTATGGGCAATGTAGGGTCTTCAATCCACCTGTGAAACCTGTAGGTGGCACATCAACATGGATTTGCAAGTCAGTTTTAAAGCTAACATAATTTTTTTGGAAAAGACTGCAATTTCATATAGTGGTATATTTCATATACTAATATACATATGTTGAAACTAGCTGTTGACATAACGCATGTTGAGAAAAAAATGTTCATCAATGTATAGGAATCTCAGAGATTGTTAAATGTGAATCCACCTTCACCCTTCACTGTACTGTTATTTCACCTCGGGTTTTACCACACAACAGTCTTTGTACAGGGTTGTGCCTGTAAATGAAGTTTCAGGCAGACAGTCACGTCATCGTCTGTCAGTTATTACATTATCAGTCGGTACAGAGCTCCTGATCATAATTTGCTTGCAAGTTTGCCTTTTTTCTTCCACCTAAATTCTAGCTAGTTTTTGCCTTCGTCCACTGTAACTGGACTTTTTGTCGTTTCCAAACTAAGACAGGTGATCGTGCTGCAAACAATGTTGCTAAATCCACTTCCCACTCTCTCTCAAGGCCTTTCTGCACTGCTGTTAAAAAGTTCTGCTTAATTGTTGTCTGGAGCAGAAAATACCAAATTATAAGTCTGGAGCTCTCACAACATCCAGTCAATATGTCCAAAAAAAGTGTGAATTGGATGCAGCCAAGATTGTAACGTGCAGTTTAAAAACTTGATTTCAAAATACTGTATATATCCTATCAGCATCCATCAGCAGTGTTTCTAGACTGAAGGAATGCTTTCCACAAAATTAGCACAGTCCCATGTTTTCCCCAATTCTCTTGATTGACAGTAGTACACTAAATATTAAAACAAAATCAAATCATTATTGTTGAAGCGAAAAGAAGCCATGCTGCTGAGCTGAAGATCTCTTCTGACAAGTCAGTAGCAGGATACTGGCTGCCAGGACAGAGGTTTAAAGCAGTGACATTCAAACCTCCACAGTGAATTGATTTACCACCAACTGGACATGGCACTAAACTAATAGATGGCAGCTTTGATTGAAAACTTAAAACCAACATTTTGGACAAACTCCAGTATTTCTACTGCTGTGTTCTGACATTTTATGGCTTTGGCTTTTTCTTGCAACTACATTGATTTAAAGTCTCTTTGCATGCCTAGATGTGAGCGTCAATTAGAATAAGCGTAAATTAGAATAACACCCTGGCCTGCAGCGCGGAAAATGTTTTTCGCAAAAACCTCACACAAAGCGATCCGCTGAAATCCGTTTGACTGAAAGGCCGCGGCGCTCTCACACTGCTGATCATGTGGAGGATTTACCAGCGGAAGTGTTTATGTGCATAAAAATGGCAAAAACAATGTCGCTACCCCGGGCGCCGGGTGTTTTGTAGTCTGATGAGCTTTTCATTTGAGCCCGATTCAGTCACACTGGCAGCTGTTATGTAATATGAAGGCTAATTTGCATCAAGCCTTTACAGGGGATGAACAGATTTCAAAACATATTTAAACTGTCACCTCGTAAGAGCCTATGAATAAATCTTCCATCGCAAAGCCTTTCCATCTGGTCACAGTCTACAGTTCCACCTCTGAAATTATGAGTGAAAACAAAACCGTTATTTTAACAATACATCATTTGGGACGGATAGAAACACACAGTTACCCGTGATAATACGGTTGCACAATACATGGTTTATTTCTTTGTTATTTTTGTGAAGTTCACAACCAGCCGCAAACACAAGAAAACAACCAGTTAGGTTTTATTTTGCATTTTATTGCACAGACAGGCAGTGTGTTGTGTAACTTCTGCTGACATCTTGTTGATCTCAAGTGTATAATGTGTGTGGTGTGGAGTGGTGGTGTACTGATGCGTATATACAGTATTCTGCATGCCTGAACTTTAGAGATGTATGTCATGGAAGTGGGCGTACCGCTCGTCTCCACCACAGTCATTTTACATTAACGTGATGTGAGTTTGTGCGGGAAAAAAATCAAACCATTTGAATGCAAAGATAATGGCGGATCTTGGTGCTCGTGCCGTCACTGCATCTGCTTTTTTTTCTGTTTCATGCTAGAAGATTAAAAGCTTTTTTTAAACCTTTATTTTCCCAGGGAATGTTGACTGAGCGCACTTCCTCCTTTTCAGCAACGCCGTGCTTCCTCCTCCTCACACACAGTTACATAAATTCACATGTGGGAGCGTCCTCTTTGTTGGCAGGTGAACATGGAGGGTGGGGGTTACGCACCTTGCTCTGGGGCGCCTCAAAAAGTGTCTGTTGAGGGAAGAGAGAGCATTAGTCGATCACCTCCTCCACTCAGATATTCCACTGTTTTCATCCGGTGGCTTTCTGATCGCAAACATGTTTTTTTTCCCCCCCCCACGGCACAAGATGTGGGCGTCTGGAAACTCAGGTCAGTCAGACAACTTAACCTCTGTGTACAAAGTGACTCGCAGCACCTGAGGAGGCGGGGACTAACAGTACACTTCCTGCTTCAAGGTGAAAAGCTGCATATTGTAACTTAAAGTGATGTTGAACTTTGGTAGTAGCTTGGGTTGTGTGGCCATGATATGACCTCAAAATCGGTGATTCTCTTGTTATCTGTTGCGTTTTTTTTTCCCTCTCCTTTCGCTGCCATTGTATGGAGGAACAGTCTGAAAATCACACTTCTATCACGTAAACGAATGCGAAAAAGCAGATTCTAACAATATATAAAAAAACGAGTCATTCTGCTGAATTGTTTTTAAGTGAATCGCTTTCTTTATGTTTATTAAACCTTTCAGTTTGGACAAGTGTAACGCTGAAATCTGGTCGAAGGAAACTTATGCTGATGGAATGAAGAAAAGAGTATGTTTATTAGTAATTGTAAAGAAGGCAAAAAAAGGTGGGAGACTTTGACAAAGCAGATTCCTGTATAAAAAAACAAGTCTCTCACTTTTTTTCGCCTACTTACGTATTATTTTCTTCGTTCCAGTGTGATTTTCAGACCTGTTTCTCCATACAATGACAGTGAGAGGAAAAAAAACACAACTCTCCAATCATTTCTACCGCAGCAGCAGATAACAGAGAATCCCCAATTTTGGGGTTATATCATGGCCAGGAAGCTACACAACCCAAGGTGCTACCAGAGTTCAACAGCACTTTAATATTTTTGGCAACAGCAGCAATGGAAGGGAGTTACAGGAAATTGGAGTTTAATGTAACTGTGAGAGCTCCAAAATCTGCTTTCAGAGTTCAGTATTCAGTGCAGATTCCTCCCGACTCGTCTTATCGGTCGTCTGCACCTCCAGTCTTAAGTTGACACCTCGGGCTGCAGAGCAATTACCTTGTTTTGTGCTCTTCCTTCATTAAGTGCTAGTTCTAATCAACTCTATCCGATTGTCAGTCTGACCCCGAGTGCAAATCCTCTTTCCTATCTTGAAACAAGATCTGTCCTGAAATAAGCCTCTAATCAAATGAACAGGTAGTGATCAATTCACCCGACCGCAGCTGTCTGTCTCAGAATTGATGAGCTCTAAGCTTCAGCTGGCAGTTTGAAGTTAAAGGTGTAACGAGCTCGCTGTCTTCTTTCAGCTGTGGGACGTTAAAGCCGCCCGACAGTCACAACTCAATATTAGACCTTAACATTAATAAACCTGAACATCAGGGAGTTTATTGATTTCTCACATTCAACCAATAAATCTGGATCAAACAATAGATCAATGAAACAACCCACATATTCTCAAATAAACTAATTAACTGTCCTTTAATAGATTACAGTTTCTCAGTCACTTAGATGCATTTTCCAAAACGATAACCTCATTCTAAAGACTCTAAAGTGCATTTCCCAAAACAGTAAAAGCGTCTCCCAGCACTATACCACCTGTGCAAAAGAACCTAAAACACTCAAAACATGAATCACATACGTCAAAAAAACATGTTTATTACAGTATTCATTCATCACAAAATTCCATACAATGACAAAATGATACAAAGGCAAGCCTGGTTACAGTACTGAAAACAAAACGATACTTTGTCGCTATGCTATGTTGCCGAAATTACAGTCCAGCGACTGTAAGAAGCGCTTGCTGGGGAAGAAACTTGCTGGGGAAGTGACTCACTGGAATCACACGTCGCTCTGGTCTTTGCTTTTGTACAAACACAATGCTCGTTGCTACATGCTATTCTGCTCTGCATGCAATGATTTACACAACGAACAACTCAGCGTCAATGTGAGTGTGAAGCGGTCATAGCCGACTGACAAAAGTACAATCTGTTTTGACCTGCAAGTCGTAGTCGCATGATTTTTTTTTTTTTAGTTGAAATAGTGCCGAGGCCAACCGCGTTGATGCTGTGGGGTTTTGAGGCGCTGTTTTGAGAATGAAGTTTGCGTTTCAGGACATGCAGCTGAGAAAAACTGCAACTCGGTCTGTTTGGATTTTGAACTCAGTGTGTATTTGCTGATTAAATATTTAGGGAAGCAGCCTGCACATTGCTGAGCGAGGCCTTAAAAACAGACAGAGATAAGTAGCACAATTTGGTTCTGCCCAGCAGTCTTACTTATAATTGTATTGCCTCTCGCTCACATTCCCATTGTGCCAAAAGCAGATAAGCTGCTCAAAATAATAATTTTGAGCAATAATAATAATAGATAATAATAATAGATAATAGTCAATTTTCTATTATCACTTATTATTTTGAATGCATTGATTTATCCTGTTGATATTTTGTACACAAGAATGTACAGTAATTCAGGCATGTAATGATACATAGAACCCATCCTGCAGGATCCCATACTGTTTGAGCTGGGTGTCACCCCTACACACACACACACACACACACACACACACACACACACACACACACACACACACACATCTACGAGAAGAAAAGCAGGTGTGATAATTTTGTAGTAAGCCTGGGAACATCCATCAAAACTGTAGGAAAGACTGCTAAAGGTCCTGGACCCCCATCAGAGTTTTAGTTCTACAAACATTTCTCAGAAGCAGAGCTGCTCTGGAGGCAGAAATAATCTGATTGGTTGAGTCAAACCTCAGTGGGCGGAGCCAAAGAACCACAGTTTTTCTGGCCAAGTAACGTCAGACTGAAGCCCAGTGAAAAAGATAAGGGTACTCTGGGTACTAAGTGAAAAATGCAGTCTATCCATACTAAGTTATCTAGGTTAGCTAGTTAGCTAGCTGACCTTCAAGTTCAAACTAGCCATACTAGCCTATAGCTATCAAGGTAAGCTAGTTAGCTAGCTGCTGAGCTTCATCATCTTCTTCGTCATTGTCATTAATATTTTTTTATTTAGATTTTGACCAGAGTTCCTTCTTTGCCATTCAAGTTTGCCAGTTAGCTAACTTGCAAATTTGCCACCTGTAAGTTAGCAAGCAATCAGAAATCATAGAAATGCAAAGTCAGATTTTGTGATCTCCAAGATGATTTCACTTTTCTGTCTAACTGCCATGAGAACAAAAAAAGCACCTGGACACATAAAAAGATTTTTCCAATCATAAACGACAATGAGAAGATTGAGCAGCGCACATTTAACAACTGAAATGAGCAGATTTCCAGTCTCAACAAATCAGAAGACCATAGACCGTCTACGAAGGACTGAGAATAAGCGGCCGCAGTTCTCTCATGAGAATGTGACTTTTCGTGGTACACCTGCACTCGTGACAATGTATTTTTCCTGTATTTTTTTTTTATACCAAAACAAACATGCAGCCCATACGGCTTGCAGTAATTGTTGTTTGTGCTGCAATTTGCATGGAAAAAAGACTGAGAACACATTCAGGTTTCTTTTTCTTTCGCAGCTCAGCCATAGAGCTCAACAGTGACCGCCCACTTTTGAACGGCTCAGGTTCCAGGAAGTGAATTTCCCATTCATTCCTCCATTGACGTTTCAGAAAATCCTTATATAAAGAGTTTTAAGCCTGGAACCAAGCCAACCAACTACGAGATGAATCGTGACCATAAAACATTTGATTCGGAGCAAAAAAAATTGGAAAACAGAAAAAAAGGCAAAGTTTTTTGTTTTTTTTTGTTTTCCAATTTTTTTTTTTTGCTCCGAATCAAATGTTTTATGGTCACGATTCATCTCGTAGTTGAGCTCTATTGCGCACGTTGGATCTTGTGTTTACACTTACGTATGTTTTCCTTCGTCTGTCGCAATCTCCGTTTTCATTGGCTATTGAAAACTGCTGTTAAGATTTGAGTCTTTGACGAGCACAAACCACATGCAAAGACGAGCCCTGATGAAAACAAGCATGTTTGATCTAATCGTGATGTTGCCGATTGGGATCATAGGAGAGAGATTTGAGTCTTTCACTTCCACACACACACACACACGATTACAGGTGCGACTAAACAGCGTGACGACCCTGGACAAGGTCACCAGAAAGCACTCCCTACCTCCCCCCCTCCCCCCTGATAACACATTGCACCAGTAATGTACATACTGGACCTCCACTTTCACAGCGTTGAGCCTTCAGCGAGGGTCTGAGTGCCTGAAAGCTTCCCACCTTCATTCCATCAGCAGGATGGGATGAGGACACGTGCGTAGGAGTTTCCCATGTTGGTTAGATAACTATGTCTGAAGCGCATGTGAGGCCAACTGGACATTTGGCCATGAGGAGGGAACAGTGTGAGGAACCTGCAGCAGGAGAAGTTAGCAGTGTTGTCACCTGTGTATTAAGTGTTTCATCTGTAGAATATGAAAAGTGCGTCATCACAGGGAAAGTCTCAAATGCGTCAACACTTGAGTGTCAATATCAGAATCCCTTTTTAAATATACAGGGATTTGTCTAGGTGGCACTGGTGACATTAACAGTTGAAACAGTGACGCAGTTAATAATAACACCCATGGTCATACATAATCAGTGGTCATAACACACACACACACACACACACACACACACACACACACACACACACAACGCAGATAATTTCCACACCACAGGCAGCAGCTTTCCTCTCTCTAGAGCAGGACCCAAACATTGAAACAATTAGCGCACACACATTATCGACTAATGCATTCATTATTCTTACTGCCGTTTCCGCAGTCAATCTTCTCACAAACAGAACATGAAGCTCTCCTCTACCACTGTGCGTGAAATTAATAAACCTGTCACCAAGCACGCTGCAGCGCATACCTGTCAAATCTCCACTGCTATTCATTTACAGGCCTGTAGCGTATTTCAGAACAATCATACAGAGAAATTCATAAGCGGGTCACAGCATGGACGCCATTCCAAAAATAATCAAATCAAAATAACGACGCGCCCCTCATGTCTTGTTTGTGTCTCGCTGTTGGTGCACGCTCAAGACGGCAATCTTTATTTGAGGCAAACTCATTCTTTATGTCTTTGCAGTCTAATGTGGTGCCGTCACATAGCTCTGATTTTCACCTCTTAACTCTGATTTTGGTGATTCTCATGTTTTAAGTTCAGCTGAAGGATCACATGCTCCTCTGTAGGATGAGAAAATTATACAACGAAAAAAATGCATGGTGGTCAAGCTAAAAATAAGGCGGAGTTTCTTAGTTCCTGAAAAGCTGACATTTAAGATAAAAGATTTTCACCATTTTCACCATATTATGTTGATGTAATGTTGATTTTCTTTTCAGGACGGTAGATTGTGGGAATACTGATATGCTGAATGTTGTGGAAGAGTTGATTGTCTTGTAGAATTTGTTGCTGTATTTTTTTCAGGCTAATTGTGTTATTTTACACAAACATTTTAACCCTAACTCTAACCTGAGAGAAGCTGGGCACATGATTTTATTTCAATTCTAAATAATGTATTGGGAAATATATACAAAATGTTTGTTTCTACAAGCCTATCACAGCGGAATTAGAGGAACTACAAGGTACAGCTACAAATATGTACTGTAAAGTATAATATAGACAATCCACGCTGTATGTCACACAGCAAATACGTTACTCCAAGCACAATCCACAGCGATCTCTATGGCCGTGACCATACCAGCTAACGTTAGTAACTACTAGCTAACAGCTAACTTGTTTACATAGTCAGCAAACTGCAACACCTGAGCACCTTGTTTCTTTCTATTTAACAGCAAAGTTAATAAATTGTGAATGAAATACCTAGAATTAAAAACATTTGTGTTAGCTAACTGACCTCTGTCTTGGCAATGCCAGCTCTGCCCGTCACGGTCCCGCTTGACATTTCAAATTGGCCCGCCTCCTCTCTTTTTTGATTGGTCGCCCGATTGAACCAATCATAACAGTTTCTGCCCTGAGAAGATGTTTCAATAAGCAAAACTCCTATCTGCATCCACATCACTGTAATAGTCTGGTGATTCATTGACTGATGCTGTATTTCTACTGAGCAGCTTTGTCTCCGGATGGTTGAGGCCACTGAGGATCTGCTGCTCTCTCTTGGCTTAAGGAAAGGCCACGATTGATTATGTGATCAATCAAAGTCGATCTTCTATCATTTGAGCCTTTTCATGTTCGGAACGTATTCCTTGCCTCTCTCCTGCTCCATCTCCCCTTTGTCCTCCTCCTGCACCTCTTCTCCTACATCTCATCCTCCTCCATCTCCTCTTCTCCACTCATCTCTTTCTCCCCTTTCCTCTCTCCTCCTCCTCCTCACTCATCTCTTTCTCCCCTCCTCCTCCTCCTCTTTCTCCTACATCTCATCTTCTTCTCCACTCGTCTTTCTCCCCTTTCCTCTCTCCTCCTCTTCTCCTCCACTTATCTTTCTCCCCTTTCCTCTCTCCTCCTCCTCTTCTCCACTCATCTGTCTCCCCTTTCCTCTCTCCTCCTCCTCCTCACTCATCTTTCTCCCCTCCTCCTCTTTCTTCTACATCTCATCTTCTCCACTCATCTCTCCTCCTCCTCCTCTCTTCTTCTCCACTCATGTCTTTATCTCCTTTCATCTCCTCCTCTTCTTCTCCACTTATCTTTCTCCCCTTTCCTCTCTCCTCCTCCTCTTCTCCACTCATCTTTCTCCCCTTTCCTCTCTCCTCCTCTTCTCATCCACTTATCTTTCTCCCCTTTCCTCTCTCCTCCTCCTCTTCTCCACTTATCTTTCTCCCCTTTCCTCTCTCCTCCTCCTCTTCTCATCCACTCATCTTTCTCCCCTTTCCTCTCTCCTCCCCCTCCTCCTTTCTCCTACATCTCGCCTACTTCTTCTTCTTCTTCTCCACTCATCTCTTTCTCCCCAAACTCTTCCATCTCGTCTCCCGTCCAGCTCCTCTTCCTCTCTCACTTCATCTTCCTCTGCTACCCCCTCTCCATCCATCACCTACACCACCTCCTGTCATTCTTGATCATTGTCTTATCACTCTCCTCCTGCACCGCTCCATAGCATTATCCACCTCAGCTGACTCACTACACATTCCTCTGATTGCTGTATGAACAATTAAGCAATCAGCACCGCTTGTGCTGTGTGCTTTACCTCCCGGGTGGCATCAATATGATGGTGAGTGAAAACATTTCATGTGAGTGTGAAATAAAGGTTAAGCTGAATTGAAATTTGAATCGAAAGTACAGTTGCATGTAATGTTTTTGAAACATGTATTTTGTAATATGGGTGACAGCTATGAAAATATGCAAATTCATGAAGAGTTTGTTGTGTGTTAAGTGTTTGGAGAGCAGTGACTATAGTTTGGGCAAATGTGTTAATTGAAAAAACTTTAATAAACAGCATGGACTTAAAGTGAGTCAATATTTTTTTTATTTTGTCTCTATCTTTGCTGCTCAGCGCTCATCACTGTGGTGTTTCTGCACTGCACTTCCCAGAGATCACCTGTCAATCAAACAGTGTGGGCGGAGCTTTGATTTTCTGCTGATGCAGTTTGAGTTTCTCTTCTCTTTGTCTGTTCAGCCATGGTGGCTATCGCTGCTCATGCTAATTACCCAGTTCTTCTTCTTCTGTTTATTCCAAACAAACCGGTAACCTGCGCCAGAGGATTTTCTTTTTTTAGGAAAGAGCTACCAGACACCGGCTGTTTAGAACAGCAAATGTAAAAGCTTTCATGAACTGGATATAGGTTGAATCACTGTTGTGTTATATAAGTCGGCGGTAGAGAGTAGCAAAACAGACATGAATTTATATGAAAATGTTTGGATTGTTACTTGTACCAGCAGCAGGGTGACAGTCAGTTGTATGGAGGGAGGTGGTGAGGAGTTATGACTGTGTGGGTGTGCAGGTGGAGTTGGGTGACAGCTGTTGGGCGAAGCTGGTGAAGAGGTGGCTGTGCCGGGACATGATGGAGCGGAAGGATTTGGGGGTGGGAGCAGACTGTTATGAAACATGTTATGATGCCTTTGATTTCTAACCAGGAGAACTGGATCAGGGTTGGTTATGAAACACTGACCTTCTTCAGTTGCTGCAGGAAAAATCCTATGGGATGTCAGGTGGTTATAAAAGTAATAGTAATAAAGTAAAGCAACTTTTCAAAGTGCTTCATATCAAGATAAAGGTCATTAAAAAACGGATTACATAAAAAATAGTTGATAAAGTTTATAAAAATGGGTCTTAAAAAGTGATTTACTGTAAAAGACTGAACTGAATCAAGCTATGTTTTTTGGTGCCATGATTGATTATCAGGGATATGATTATGGTTGCCATAGAAATATGTTAAGTAACACTTATCACTGTTATTTGTCTGTTTTTATTGATTGTACTATCTTCACAGCTAAAACAACCGTGGTAATTTGTTTTTATTGGCTTGTTGCTGCTGATGTACAGTTCACAGCTCTATCTGACTGTTCCCTCCTGTTAAAAGGTGAAACCACTATGCAGTTTGACCCAGATAATGTCTTCCATGCAGTTCTCAGTGGGGTTATTATGTGAGTTTACCTTACTGATGTGAAGGATGACTGAACTGAATCAGTTTCCTGTCCTTGCAACAGTATAATGTGGAAAATGTCAAACATGTAGGTCACTGTATAATGCAAAGATAGTGGGAGCTAAACACTGAATGAAATTGGGATTCAAATCTGCAATGTTGTGGATTTAACCGTTTAGTGTTTTACATTAAATGAAATTACCGTCAATCAAGCCTTTTCCTGTTTTGCACTGCAGTTTGCTGCAGGCATTTTTTGTCGTCACACACATACATGCTGTCTCTGCATGGATCACTGCCTACACACAGCACTGATAAAATGTCCATTTCAAAGAAAAATTGAGGTAACAAGATGCTCAGATAGAAGATTGCTTTACATTTGTTTTTCATGAATTAACATCACAATCATTTTTGGCATTGATTCAACATAATAAAAAAAATTTCAATCTCTGCGTATGGGCAAATAGCAACACTGTGGTGATTCAGACACTGATTATCAGTCAGGAGAAGCAGGAGAAGTCATTCCAAACACACATGTACACACACACACACACACACACACACACACTTTTAAATTGCTGGTAAAACGTCATTTGTCTCTGGTCCTTTAAATGGGGCAGGAGGTAAAAGAGCCTGGTAACCATGCAGCACTTTAACTCTCATTTTTGTTGGCACAAACCTATTTATAAAAAGTATATGAATGACAAATTACTATTTATGCCAAATATTATTAAATGTTGCAAGATTTCACACTTTGCACAAATTAAGGATTCTGTAAGATCTGTGTGAGTTTCTGCTGAGATAATGAGAAGCTGCCGGTCACATTTTATTTGGATTGTCTATAATGTTGATGCTCAACTTCCTCTCAAGTGACTATAATGTGCCACTAAAAACTCTGAGTTTCAAGTGATACTCAAAATTGTGTGAAAAGCGTATAGATATTCAGTGTCTGGGGTTAATGTTAGAAACAGGGTCATCTTAGGGTTAGGGTTACATTAAGTGACACTTTGTTGAACATCTACTTTTTGCCACCTGTCTGTCCAAATAAAGTGTAACCGTCATGTCTTCATACCTGGGCTAGACCTCAAAACTTTTTTAACTTGTCGAGACTGATGTAGCGATGCATGAGAAGTGAAAAGCTGAGACATCAATCATCGACTCCACTGACATGTCATCTCAGTGTGATGGATGTGAGTAGTTTACAGTGGACTTCAGGTCAGATTATGGACGTTCCTTATAGATCCTAAACACAGCAGGCAGCAGGGTGTTTGGTCAGGTATGAACTCCTCCCTCAGATACTCTTGTACTGTTAGATATCATCAATCTGTGATGTTCAGGGCATTTCATTGTTCATCCTTAGTTTGTGATGAAGTGTTGTCATTCACTTTTTTGGTGTACACACTTTGCCTCAACCTGCCTCGTCTACTTCAACTGTAGTACGTGATTTCCTAAAATTCCCAGAATGAGCGACTTCTGACACAAATGTACAACGGAGTGATCGTTCAAGTCGGACTTCCCAGCCGACATAAACGCACCGGACGTCACAGCTGTGTGGTGCCGCACACGGTGAAAGGTTAACTGAATTCCCTTTGCATCAATTTGTACTTAATAAAACTTGATTTTACATGATATGTAGTTTTTGTGTCATGAAAACGTGTTGTAACAACACTAGATGCACTGCAACACTAGTCAAATTCAGAGACTTTCTGCGGGCGTCCATGTTTTCCTGAGCAGACACGCTGGAACGCATTTTGATCGGAAGTCGGGAATACCAACTTGGAACTATTGACTTGTGACGTCCTATGTGCTGTATACTTTTAGGTGCAGAGAGTGATAGTGAGTGTAGTTTTGAAGTTGAGAAAAAGTGAGAGGAGAGTGAACAGTGCCTTGGTGTGTCGTGCCCGGTTGTTCATATTACAAAAAAGCCATAATAGAGGCCGTTGTTTTTCACACACTAGTGATCTGCAAAGATACAAGCTGCGGCTGTGTTGCATTCTGGTCTTTTGAGGCTGCTGTCAGTGGAGAAACTGGTCTCTCTCCTCTTCTACGATGGATTTCTCCCTGTATGATTGTTGAACGTCTCTTGGTGCAAAATGGCGTCTCTAGACAGAAGCCCTCGCTCTTTGATTCTGAGGGACTGACAGTTCGTCCAGTTGTCTGAAAAACATAAAAAATACACCATCAAACAACAAAAAAGAAATGTAAGGTGCTTCTCCAATAGCTGCTAAGGTGTTTCTGGGTGTATTTTTCCTTTAAGAGAGCAGTGGGTTCACAGAGGAGGAGGACGAGCAGCAGGAGGATTCATGGCGTGTGGACGGTCGCTTCATTCCAGCGCCCGGCCCTGATGTGCTCAGGAGGAATTCAAGGTCTGAAAGCGGAGCGGGATTAAAGATGCCCGGCTAGGCAGGTGGCTGAGATGATCTCAGCCTGTAGCCTGTTGGCTCAGCCGCTCGCCCTTCTGATAACATTTTCCCCACAGCTGCCTCCTCTGGACTTTGATGTATGAAGATGATCTTTTCATTCCAGTTTTTTTCACAACTGCTTGCACTCATTTCTTGAAATGATAGCCCGTATTCCCAAAACTATACAAAACAAAAGCCAACCAAACCCCCAGACAGCTAAGACAAAATACTCAAAACATATTCATTAACCATTAACACTACTGAATGCCTATTAAACACAGGTGAGATAAATTAAAAACACTCTTGTAAGAGCTGTTAATGAATCAGCAACCATATGCTCCTTCAGAACAACCAGCCTCTATTCATAGTTTTCCCATGATGTCACATGCATTTCCTACCAATATGGTGCTTTACCATGTACACAGCTCATTGGCTGTGGCTGTCGTTTGATTATAATCACCTGTTAATTGATTACAATCACCTGTTAACTGATTACAATCACCTGTTATTTTCCTACCAAGATGGCCATGAGGTGATGTAACAGAATATTATGAATACAGCTGCAACAACATGCCACTGTATTTTACATTAATTATCTAGGTGTGCAAACAAACACACTATAAAAATTGAATATACTATCTTCTGAATTTCAGCTGATTTTTCCAGCAGACAAGAAAAGTTGGGGTCATAAAGTTCAAATTCAAGTAAAAGCAAAGTAATTCCAAAGTACTCAACTGCTGTTTTTCTCAGTTGATTTGACACATTTCTCCAAACCAAGGTTCATGCTCTCTGAACAGTAAACAGCCTTCGAAACACTGGTTTTTTTTTTGTTGACACTTTGCAAAACAGCCCAACTCCACTCAGAATGAAGTGCTGCTTTTCCTTTCAGATCACATCTTTATAAAAACCAAATGCGACACGTCATCTACTGATAAGATAATACTTTAAGATATATTCCCATAAGCATACTGGTGGTAAACATGCTTATCAGAAAGTTCCACATTTTCCATAATCTGATTTTATAGAATTTCCATAAATTGTTGATTAAATGTTTTCCTTATAGCAAGCAAAATATCTGTTCCTCACACTTTTGGAAATACTATAATATGTAATATTTCACAGTTTTACATGTAGATGTATTTGTCAGTTTTGGTTTTACATGTTTGTCTGTGAGACAGTCAGGGGGGAGAAGTGGTGATGAACATGATGAATCACAATTTGCTTCAGAAGAAACAACAAACAAGTTTACTGTTGTAACCTGTGACTTTATTCCTCATCAACACTTTTATTTCTAACAGGCCAGAGGATTTATGGTATGTAAATGGTGTGTGTGTGTGTGTGTGTGTGTGTGTGAGACAGAGACAGTGTGTGTTAGGGGTGGGGGGGCAGAACAGTACAAAATACCAGTAGCTCACTTGGAGATGAGGATTAACCTCTAAAGGAAGCTGGTTGCAGATCAATGACTCCATGTTGGCTCAGCTGGATCCAGCATCCCCCTCACATGGCATGACAACATCTCCTGCTCAAAGGGGCATCAAGTCATGTAGGACTTTCATCGACTTCTATCGGCAACCGGGGAATTGCAGCAACATCGACGGGTTTCTGGCACAGCGTATGGCAGCCTGTAATGGACAGAAAAGTCACATTTCCACAATAGAACGAGGGAGCTAGCTAACATGAAATCATGCAGCGTGGAACTGATGATGAACATATTTTGACAAACAAGTTTCTCCTGATCTTTTATCTTATCCTCCCCTCTGCTCTCTCCTGATTTTCCTCCTCTCCCTTTTTCTCCATCTCTCTCTCTCTCTCTCTCTTACACACACACACACACACTTTGACACCGTCTCACTACGCTTTCACGTTAACCTCGACTCGTAAACCAGGAGCTAACTCGGCTTGTCACTGCGGTGGCAGGTAGGCGATACGCTCGTCTTCTCTGCTAACATTAATCTAGTCTAATGAAGAGCAGGTTCTGGCGGCGGACCGTTTGGTCTTTTGTCTTTTCAGGACTTCTTGTGCCGCACTGTCCGCCTTTTGTTTGTGGTGTCCGGCTGACTGCCACAACAACAAAGCTATGGCAAGCGCTGTGGTACTTTTCTGTCTGATTCTGCAGCTTCTTTTTTTTTTTTTTTCCATGATTGGTTCAGTTTTTTGCCAAAAATTCCATAATGACAGAATCATGGATTCCTGCGGGGCCTGATATAGGCTAGTATGGCTAGTTTGAACTGGGAAGGTCAGATAGGCTAACTAACTAACCTAGATAACTTAGATTATATTATTAGATTGTGTTTTTTTCAGTTAGTAGCAGAGCGCTAGGCTTCATAATATCAGCTTCCTCCTCTCTTGCCTCTTGTCTTTTTCACTGAGGTTCAGTCTGATGTTACTTAGCTAGAAAAACGGTGGTTCTTTGGCTCCACCCACTGAGGTTTAACTCAACCAATCAGATTATTTCTGCCTCCAGAGCCGAAATGTTTGTAGAACTGAAACTCCAATCTGCCTAACTGCCTTTGAGCTTGAGTTTGAGCAAACTGCAGCTTCTTTTTTCTTTTTTTGTTGCAGATGCTCAGACCACAGACCAATGATCCAAGTGACACAAAATTTGAACAAGAACAGGTTGTTTTACATAAGAATAACCTTTTCTGGTTATTCATATTCCCTCTCCCATCTTCACAATAGAACATTATTCCAGTGCACAATTCAATTTCCTGCACATTTATTATACTTGACAAATGACACAATCCTAATTGCGATTCAAAAAAAATCCATTGTAATGTGACAAAATGCCCATTTTCTTTTTTTTTTTTTCAGCCTGGCTCTTTCAAGTTTCTGCTCAGCCAAGTGGTTGTCAGCCAGCCAGACTGTCTGTGTGGCAAAAATATCCAGTCTGTCTGCTACGCTGTATCATGAAGTGCAGCACAAAAACCTCCCTGCATTTTTGCTTCCATTAATGTTGATTCCAATGCTGAAGGGAGAAGAGGCAATTTTGCGCCGCATAGCCGAGGCTGAGGCAGAGTTAAGTGTGAGGGACGCAGGCACAAAAGCTAAAATCTTCAAAAAGTGAAAGAAGCAATGAGAGTTTATGAGTGCAGACAGTGGCAAGGTCTCTGCCGCGCTCCTGATTTGTCCCATTACAAAACACTGTGTTGTCAGCAAGAATTCGTAACTCCTTAAGGTCGGACTGTGCTGAATTTGTGCCATTACCGCTTCATAAAACCTCTGCGTGCGTGGGCTATTCAACGGCAAACTTCAAAAGGCCGAGTGTTTTCGGGTAAACCTGCTTATATTTGAAAGGCCTGTGCTGCTATTGAAGTATTTTACCTCATATTTTACCTTCATCAAAGAATTTCACGGCATTTTAACAGACACATATTTTATCACGGTGGCACAGGAGGACGCCAGGGTGAAAAATTAAATGTCAACTATAGAGAAATTGCTGAATGCACTTTCTTAAACGGTGCACAAGAGATGAAGTGACTCCCAACAGAAGACAGAAGTTCATTTCTGCCGGCTGCCCACACACACACACACACACACACACACACACACTCCTGACCAAATAGAAACGCTGCACATTCGCCAGGCGTGTAGGCAAACCATTTATCAACATTCCTCCAATTCTCAGGGGTCCGAAGGGAGAGAAGAGTCTCATGTAGTTCACGAGGACTGCAGAAGAAGAAGAAGAAGAAGAAGAAGAAGAAGAAGAAGAAGAAGACTTCCAGAGGGCGAATCTGCTGCTTCACAAATGAAAATTGACTGACAGCTGTTACAGCTAATCATCAAATGGGTTTCTCCTGAGAGCAAAAGACAGCAGCTATAGGAAAATGGACTGAGCTCTCTGTCCAAAACGTTCTGTGTGCCACTTATGAGTTGTTTTCTAAAGGAAATTTTTTTTTATGTTCTTAGCAAAAGGGCTCAAACTCAGGATGACAGCTGGACTCGCGCTTCACTAAACTGCTTTCCTCAAATGTCATATGGTAGTTTTTCTCTCAGCTGTCTAGGAACAAAAGCTTGTTGCCCGAGGAATCCCGTCGAAACACCGGCTATCGACCACAGAAATAATTTAATCGATGACATAATGATTTATCAATATAGAACTCGTCTATTAATGTCAAACAGAGGTGAGTGTTGTCATGTGTGCCGTCCAGTTAGAAAACATTACATTAAGGCTTCATGACAGGACTTTTTTTTTTTTTTTTTTTTACACTTGCGTTCCTCCGCAGTCTGAGTGAGGATCCTCCCCCCACTTCCACTGTTGTGATGTCCGTAATTTGTGGCCTCAGTGCCTGCGGTTGTGATGTTATTTGTGCTGCTTGTTACAGCTGTGACTGTAATCTGTAGCAGGCCCTGCCAGGTTTCTATGGTTAACTCTCCAAAACTAGACTATACTCTGCTAGAACCTGCTGAAAAACCCATTGGATTTCTCATTAACATAATCCAGAGGTGGGGACTCGAGTCACATGACTTGGAACAATTTTAATTGCTTGAGACTTGACTTGACTTGGGTTCTGGTGACTCGGGACTTGACTCTGACTTGTACTTTGATGACTTGAAAAGGTTTCTAAAGTCTTGACTTGAGATCTTGTGTTTGTGTAAATGACTCAGATTGAAAGTGATGAGATTTGTTCCAGCAGACGACTGAATTTAAATTCTGTTTTCTGAATTTGTATGGAATGATTGAATTTATTGAAGTTGAAACTGATTATAGAAATCAAACTCATGATGCTCTTACCAAGTTTTTATCCTATTAAAACCATATTGCATTGAAAAGTCCTAGATATTTAGTTTTCTATAATAAAATACTGGACTTGATTTGTTCTGACTTGACTTGCTGTTCTACATTTAGACTTGAGACTTGACATTACTTGGACTTCACTTGGTAATCTACATTTAAACTTGTGCCTGAAGACTTGAGACTGACTTGGGACTTGAGTAAGGTTGCCTTTGTCACACCTCTGACATAATCTGATTAATTTCACGTCACGTCACAATATTTTTACCCTCCCAAATCTAAAGAACATAAAACTTTCATCTGAAGAGTGACGTCATCCTCACCTAAAACCATGAGTAACAGTTGTTTCTTTTCCCCCATTGGGCGACAGTGTGGCCTAGCGGTCAGAGAGTCCGTCCTTTAACCCCGTGGTTCTCACACTTTTTGACTCGTGACCCTTTACAACGAAGCGATGCCAGCTGGCGACCCTCCGTCAGACTGAGAGCGGGGAACAGTTCAACCAAAAAAAATGATTTTCCCATTTCAGGTCGTTTCATTTGATTATCAGAGGAGGCCGAGAGGCTAAAAACCCATATATATCACGTATATCACAAGAAAAAAGCAAAAATTAGAGAAAAGTCAGAAAAATTACACATGATAATAAATTTGTATAGTAGAAATGTTTTTTTTCCTACCCCATAAATCATCTCACGACCCCCCAAATTATCTCGCGACCCGCATACTACTACTGCTCATCTAGCTATTTTGAAGGTAAGTAAATGTAGAGTACATTGCCAGATGCAAATTATTTCTTTCTTTGTGCTCTATTAAGGAAGTAATAGCCTAATGTAAAGTAAGTAGCCTAAACATTAAGTCATTACTGCCTTTTCATAGCCAATGTGTCTAGTCAGGAGGATGAAACAACAGGTTGAATAGGCCAAAAAAAGCCTATTCAAGCCTATTTTTTATGTACTTGCTTCAAAAGCTGCCTCAACGTAAAATATTTCAATGAGATAAATTATTAATGATAAGAGAGGCTATGGATATGAATGGGAAATTCAGTCTTTGCCTGTTTAGAAGAGGTTGAGGCATCCTCACATCATCTGTGGGGGTCGAGGGTCGATGTCTGATCAACTGCTTGGTGTTTCTGGCCTGGACATAACTTACATTTCACAGTGATATTCTTATCGTTACGTGACGTAAATTCAAAATAATGAGAGTATTTCCACTTCTCTTCGCATTCTCTGCCATTTTGTTTACATCTCGCTACAGTACAGCAGCTGTTGCAGTCTGTGCACACATGCTCATATCAGCAGAAAGGGGCAAGCCAAAGGTAAAACGATTTTTGTTCAATATTTATTGTTTTAATTCAATGTCTCGTGGCATAATTCTTTTGAAATTCTGTGTGTAACGCAAGTACCAGGCCAGTAACTGTATTGTGATTACTGAAAACTAGACAGGAGTGTGTTACACTACTGAGTTACTGGGAAAAGTAATGTGATTACAGTAACACTTTATCCCCAACACTGTTTATTACTCATACTGGCTCCTGCAGCGCTGCACCCAGGCTGGTCCCTTCACCCTTCACACACTGATCAAGTATTTCCAGAGGGAGGTGCAGCACTGAGAGTGACCTGTCTGACCTTTAGTGTGACTGGCCATTAAAAATGTTCATAAAGGACATTACACATCTTCGATTTCTGCCTCGACTCACACGGGTCTCACAGCAAAAATCTCCTCATTAACTTGCTCTCAAGGTAATGGTAGGAAGTTATAAATACCTCTGTTAAACCGACTCCCTTAGCAATTGGGGAGAAGAGTCCTCGTTCGTTATTCACCGCTTCCCCTGAGAGTCTGTGGACGCCGCTGTGTCCTCTGCTGCACACAAAAACAATGCAGTTGTCTGAAAAGATGGAGATTTTTTCCTCCATCTCTTTAAGTAAACCTGACCAGCTCTGCAGCAAGAAAGCTTTGGCAGATCTGAGTCTGTGCAGCTGATCCCGTCCCTCTGTGTGTTGATGCATCCCGGCATGATGCGGCAACACAAACCTCCCTGAACCAACTGGCTCTCATGTGGCAGACACTTCTCTGTTTTGTTTGCATCATGAACACTGTTGGGCGGTAATGTGATTACTTTTTTCAGTAATTACAGTATCAAATTCAGTAATTACATTACAGTTACTGATCCCAGTAACACTCTGTTTCTGCGTTACTTAAACCTGAACCTCCTTCAACCTTTTCTGTTCTCTCCTTTGAAATTTTTTTTTTTTTTGAAAGTTTTTTCCTCATATGTCTCTTAAGGACATGCAGCAGGTTTACGTCGGCTGTTTGCTAAAAAAGCAAAACAGAAGATGGAGGGTGAGGGAGAGACGCAGACTTTCCGCAGCTTTGGAAGTTTTGCCATTACTTTGAATTGATTTGAGTCAAGGATGCAAAGAACATTCTGGTCCGTTGTAAACTTTGTGTGGCAGCAGAACTTTTTCCACAGAGAAAAACAACAACATCCAGTTTATTAAAGCATCTGATACAGAAACACAGCGATGAGGAAAAAAAGCACTGCCAACGAAACAGAAAGTAGGCTAATGGAACTAATTACTGCTGCTGTTGAGGAATTAGTAAATTAGTAATGTGATTACTTTTTAAATAAGTAATGAGTAAAGAGTAATTGATTCCATTTTCTTAGTAACTTCTTAGTAACACTGCTCATGAACTTATTTTCCAGCAGTGAGGAAATTAATTCTTATTTTCTCATTGACACTGATGCACTTGTGAAATTATACAATGGATTTTTAACAGCTTTCGAGGGCGCACAGGTCATGAAACCCTCTCAACACATGAATAGTGATGACTTTCACCTGAGGTAAGAGACGGAACAAAAACAAAATTGCAGTCACATGCTTTTTTTATTTTTTATATTTTTTCCCGCAGCAGCTGTTTTCTTGTTTTCACCAGTGAGCATCACTTTCAGATGGTAGAAAAATCTCCCACTCCTGTCAGAACAGCGGTCTCTCCTCATCTTCCGACAGACTTTTCAAGAAGTGTTACTTTCTCCCCTGTGAATCAAATCCCCCTCTCCTCTCCTCTCCTCTCCCCCTCTGCTCTCCTCTCCTCTCCTTCCTCATCTCCTCTCCTCTGCTCTCCTCTCCTTTCTCATCTCCTCTGCTCTCCTCTCCTTCCTCATCTCCTCTCCTCTGCTCTCCTCTCCTTCCTCATCTCCTCTCCTCTGCTCTCCTCTCCCCCTCTGCTCTCATCTCCTCTCCTTTCTCATCTCCTCTGCTCTCCTCTCCTTCCTCATCTCCTCTCCTCTGCTCTCCTCTCCTTCCTCATCTCCTCTCCTCTGCTCTCCTCTCCTTCCTCATCTCCTCTCCTCTGCTCTCATCTCCTCTCCTTTCTCATCTCCTCTGCTCTCCTCTCCTTCCTCATCTCCTCTCCTCTGCTCTCCTCTCCTTCCTCATCTCCTCTGCTCTCCTCTCCTTCCTCATCTCCTCTCCTCTGCTCTCCTCTCCCCCTCTGCTCTCCTCTCCTCTCCTTCCTCATCTCCTCTCCTCTGCTCTCCTCTCCTTCCTCATCTCCTCTCCTCTCCCCCTCTGCTCTCCTCTCCTTCCTCATCTCCTCTCCTCTGCTCTCCTTCCTCATCTCCTCTCCTCTGCTCTCCTCTCCTTCCTCATCTCCTCTCCTCTGCTCTCCTCTCCTTCCTCATCTCCTCTCCTCTCCCCCTCTCCTCTCCTCTCTTCTCTCTACTTGCTCTCCAAACTCCCTGCTCTCTCTCTCCTTAGCTCTCATGTTATTTCCTCTCCTATAGCGTCTCTCACAGCAAGCATCTGATGGACGGCGATGTGCAGGAGGAGGCCGAGTTCAAGCACAACATTTTCACAATGTGATACTATGACTCGGTACTCAGCTCAACTCTCATTTTGTTTTTTTTATTTTTACACGGTTTTCAACTTGCATCAACATCTATTCAACATCAAAATCACCCCGGTTTCAGCATCTTTACATGGGCCACCTGTTAGTTCGATAAAGCTGATTTTAAGATTTTATCAGAATCAGAATCAGATTATTGATCACTTTTAAGGAACGGATGAGTCTGGCATCAAGGTCTGTGTACTTTTTGCTCATTCTATTTTCTTTTCCGAAACCGAAAATCAAATTACCATACGTTTTTCATTTTTTAATTTCGGTTTCGGAAAAGAAAATAGAATGACCAAAAAGTACACACATCAAGCTTTATCACAGACCTTTTAACCCCATATGAACCAGATCATAGCGATCGGTTCTTCGCCATCAGAGCTCCTAGACTTTGGATCGACTAAATCAGTATCATGTTAAAAAATAACTTGTTAAAACTCACTTTTATAGACTTGCTTTTATGCAATGACCTTTTGTTATTTGTTTTTGAGCTCCTTTTATGACTCTGTCTTCTGCCTGGCTGTTGATTGTGTTTTTATCCTTTGTAAAGTGCTTTGTAACAGTTTTTTGAAAAGCGCTATACAAATAATAATGATGATGGTAATGATTATTCTTATTAGCTCTGACCCTTGACCTCCTTACTGTTTGTTGCTTTTTGATTTCGGTGATCTACGAATTGAAGCTGTTGCACTCTTTGTGAGTCGCTTTTGAAAAGAAAGAGTGTCGGCCAAATGCCTGCAATAGAAAAATGGAAATGTAAAATAAAAAAGATGTATGAAAATATCAAGGGAAGGGAATGCTACAGGCTGTCTCCAAACTCTTATACACTTTATGAATCACAATGGCCGTAACCTGAGGTGCTGCATACAGAATACGCTGAATTTATCTTCTGGAGGCTGTGGAAGAGTTTAAAATGGAGGCGGCCGCGCTCCGACGGGCAAAATGGCTTCATGAACGTCTGTATTTATGTTTAAAGTCAGTTTTATTCACACTGTAGCTCTTGTGGAGATAAAGGGATGCGAAGAGTCTGCTGTGCTCGCGGGAACAGATGAAACGACGTTCACTGGTTTGTTTGGGACAATCATACATACTGTTAGATTAAAATTAGATGTGGAAAAGTCACTCTGCGGTTGCCTTGATGACGAAGCTGGTGCATCTGTTATTACAGGAGCTTGTTCTGATGAGACAGAATGATCTGCCTAATGATATCTCCACAGCATCCGCAGCACTTGGCAACAAAAGGAGACGGAGAGACTCATCACTCACCAATCACAGGTAGGAAGGGCTTCTTCTTCTGCATGCTCTGTAAGTGCATTGAGATTAAAGGGGGAAGAAAGAAGAGGAACCTTCTGCTTTTTTCTTTTCTTTTTTGTCTTATTCTGAATCAAAAGCATGCTTTGTATTTAATTTTACACAGATTCATTTTGTGATATGACAAATAACGGGCTGCTTTCACATGCAGGATTTTAGGTGCTGACATGAGCTGAAAATAAATGTTATTTATGTTTATATGGACCACAAAGTTCATGTTAATCTAATTTGCCCTCTCGTACAATTTGCATACTATCTTGGCTGTCTTCAATAATTGTTCATTGAGCAATTTTTTTAGGGTTTTGGATGGATTATAGGTGACAATGTACAGGGTCACTACTGGTCGTATGTGTGTGTGTGTGTGTGTGTGTGTGTGTGTGTGGAGGCGAGGGGGGGGGGTTCCTAGCATATAATAATCCGGCCAATCTATGCACAAAAAGGTCACTGTATGTTGATGCTGCTTCTATATTTATACGGCAATTGGCTAATTTCCACACAACCTTTTGCATTTGGCATTCAGTTTCTGTAGAATACCAAACATCGTCTAGGATCCGGTTTCCAAAATCATCTTTTTCCAAGATATGCAAATGTGCTTCACAACACTGAAATCCACCGCAGCATGGCGGCAGCAGGAAGATGGCGTTACAGCATGGGTGCGACTTCTCTCCTTCATCGTTCGGTGCGAGGAGGGAGGTAATCATTAGGGAGTCAAAATAGATTGTCAGTGGGGAAAGGCTCCAAGGAGGGATTAGTCTGATGTGACATGATATGACAACTACAGTATGATGACAGCAGCCTGCAGAAGAAAAGGCTGCTTTCCAACAAGAATCATAATCTAAAAGCAGGCCAGGATGACAGTAAAGCAAATCGAGAGGCGTTTCTATTGTTGAGGGGGATTTGTCAGACAGCCGATTCGTGAATTCGACGTGAATATTTCATAAATGTGACCGACAATATTGCAGCAGTATCGGAGAAGGCTGTCGAACACTGAGGAGGACGGTGTGACACAAAGCTTACAGAGAGAGAGAGAGCAGGTTCAGCAGTTTGGAAGAGATAAGAGCGTCGATGTCAACAGGTAAGGAGCTAAAGTTATATCTACACTTTGACGATGGCTTCAACTCTGAAATGTCTGCACCCTTTTTCTCTTTGCAATTAAAGTAATTACTGTTGTGTTGCTTTTTAGATATCTGAGGGTATTGATCGATACCAATGAGATCAGCGATTACTTCACCAGGTGCTGAGATTTAGGACTTTCAACTCCCCACCCACTGGAATTTGAAGACACTCCTCCATCACACCCCCACCCACCCACCCCCTCACAGACACACACACACACACACACTTGCATTTTTACCTGCTCAACAATGGAGCACCATGCTAAGACGAGTGAGCAACTGGCATCACAAAACGCTTCAAAGGCTAAAAAGCTTCGTTCTTAAGCTAAAAAAAAAAAACCAAAAAACAAATGACAAAGCAGTTTTATTATTACTGTATTTGCCTAGTGATATATTACCTCTTTCTGTTGGATCTTTTTCTCTAATTAGCTAATTAGCTTACTTGTCTTTATTGTGAACATGCACCTTTATTGTTTGTATCAATTACAGTCACTCAAGGGGATGGGAGGGTTGCATTTAACCAATAGAGTTCAATAAAGGTCATAGATCACTTAATGCTCCTTTAGGTCTGTTGTTCACTCGCCTTTTGAGGCCGGCAGGCTCGGCCGTCCCTTTGGACTCCAGCTGTTGGTACAATACAGTCTCTGCTGCTGACCCAGTCGTTTAAGACAGGGTCAGCAGCCACACTAGCTTGTTATTGTTGAGATTGATGGTGAGGTTGGAAATTATTGGGTGAGGTGCTATGGGCGAAGTGTAAGCTATAAGTGTAGATGAAGTGTCAGTATTAGTGTCTGAGTGCTGACAGCCAGTGCAGAAGTGGGGTGGCAGTGGGACCCCAGAGCTTGAGATTGGAGTTTTAGTTCGACAAACACTTCTTGGAGGCAGAAATAGTCTGACTGGTTGAGTTAAACCTCAGTGAGCGGAGTAAAAGAACCACAGTTTTTCAGAGTTAGCTAACTGAATGGTAAAGAAGGAACTCTGATCAAAATAAAAATAAGAAAATAGCAACAACTTCTTCTTTCCCATTCATTCATGACCATGACATCATGATGTTGAAGGTCAGCAGCTAGCTATCTTACCTAGATAGCTGTAGGCTAGTATGGCTAGTTTGAACTTGAAGGTCAGCTAGCTAACTAGCCAACCTAGATAACTTAGTATGGATAGATTGTGTTTTTTTTTTTTTTTCAGTTAGCAGCAGAGCGCTAGGCTTCATAATATTAGCTTCCTCCTCTCTTACCTCTTGTCTTTTTCACTGGGCTTCAGTCTAACGTTACTTAGCTAGAAAAACTGTGGTTCTTTGGCTCCGCCCACTGAGGTTTAACTCAACCAATGAGATTATTTCTGCCTCTAGAGTAGCTCTGCCTTTGAGAAATGTTCTGGATATGTCACTCAGTGAAATTTCTATGATGGGAGATGATCACAACTCGGATGATATTGTGTCTTACTGATGTGTGTTTTCTCTAACACCCAAACCAGGTTTCTACATGGGCATTCATCCAAGTAATCTAAAAACACAAGGGACAGTTACAGATGCTATGTATTGATAAATGTCATTGATAATGGATACAACAATACCGTTTTGCTCCTTATTATGTAACTTTCTGCCCCCATATCCACAGCAGTACAGTGTGTAATCCTGCAGCAGTGTCAGGTTGGTCAGTGTGTTTCTTCTGTCTGTATTTGTCTGGCAGGCGGCCTCTCCCTGACTTCAGCTCCGCTCAGGCAGAGCACATTGCAGTGAGGTAAGAGGGAAACGTTCAAATATTGGATTTTCCTGTGGAGCTGGTTTTGTGACGACTGCCTTGTGCCAACATCAGCACAACAGGATGGTGGCAGTCTGTGGTGAGCAGCTGAGATGGCATGTGTTTGAGATGGAGGCGCACATGACTTTTAAAAAAATATTATTTAAATAGTGAGGCAATGATACTGTTTGCAGTCAAACAAAGATGAATTCACAATCCAATGTCCTCATTTCAAGAAAAATGTTGGCCTACTTTTGATGAAATCTCAATTCAGCCAACAAAATATATTATTATTATTATTATACCACATCACAGCTAAATGTCAGCTTTTATTTTATATTCATATTGAAAAGCCATGTCAAAGCAACATGGCTTTTAGAGTGAAAATATATATATATTTTGCATTGTGTTGGGATTCTGGCCCCACCTGGGATTTGTTTCTTCATCCTCTTCTCACACACACACACACACACACACACTTATATATACAGTACATGTCCCTTCTCGCTAGTCCCGAAGAACTTGAGAGACTTGAGAAAAGTGAGAATTGCCGCTGGAGACTTGCTGACGAAGTTGCCGCTGTGCAGCTCTACACACACTTGTGATATCGCTGGATTCAATTAACAACAAAAGGTACCAGAGGTATAAGTGTTTGAGTTGGTTTTTTTTAAAGATGCAGATGGCACAAAGGGGAAGTGGGAGAAGGATGTGTGGTGTGGGCCGCATTAATACCAAATAATCAGACTCCAAGCTTTGATAATGATTGACTTCTGCAGGGAAATAAGTGGCTTTTCAGTGAGCTGAGCTGAGTCACCGGGCCGAGCGGAGCGGGACGGGGCGGGGCCGTGCGTCATCATCAAGTGACTCATGTCCCGACTTCATCAAACCTTTCCTCCACTTCTGACAGGGGACTTTTTCCTGGTCGTTTCTTTTTTTTTTTTTTGTCTTTATCATCTTAATAACTTGTATTATAATTAGAATAGGAAAAATGTCGCTGTGCAGATAGCAGGACAAAACATTCTGAAATGTCATTATAACATGACTAATGGAGTGAAATTATCTTTTTAGCGTCGTCTTTCTTTGTCCTCTCGATATCATTTTATAAATAATATGAATCCTTGATGTTTTCAGAAATGAGTGTCACATACATCTTTAACTGTTACAATAATAATAATAATATAATAATAAACTTTATTTGTATAGCACTTATCTGAACAAAGTGACAAAGTGCTTCACACAGAATACACTAAAAGTTAAAACAAAGTAAAACAATTTAAAACAAAATATCATTACACAAAAACAAAACACCATTCAAATCTAAAATAAATCATTAAATACAAACAAAAGCAATAAGACGTTGCCCACTTCCCACGAGTCTCAGGATGATTTATCTTTTTCTTTAAGGTTTTTTGAGCCGTGCAGAGACGCACAGAAAAGCGAATTTCCCTACGAGGATCAATAATGTATTACATTATTATCACATTATTATAGTTCATGAGGCGAGGATTTGGCAGGAAAGGCATAATGAGGTGTTGCAGTGGTTCAGTGAACAGCCAGTCCTCTGCGCTTTATAAAGCTCAGCGTGCTGCTGCTTCATTCTTCCCTGTCAAATAAACAAAGTTATCAGATATATCGTATATGTAACATGATCCAGTAATCAATAACAAGGTCTCAAAGAGGCGTGAAGTAATCTATGATCTCTATTGACGACCAGTAAGAACTGCAACACTGATTTAATTATATTTAATTAATCTCCTCCTACACTCTGGAAAGGTGGTTCCACATAGAACTTAAAAAGGTCCCATCCTTTCATATAAGGCCCCTCAAAAGGTTCCATATGGAACCATTTTATAAGGTTCCTTCTGAAGAAACATATAGGAGCTATTTTTACTCCTAAAATGGTTCCACATGACACCATAAAATCAATTTTACTTATTTTAGATTGAATTATCTACAGCTATGTTTTCAACTTAATTGTTTAAGATATCGAATAGGCTGACACAGATTTACTGTTGTGTCAATATCAACATTTATTTAATCAAAGAATAGTCATTGAAAAATAATGTGCTATTGAAAAAGTCTGCCAAAGGTAATATCATCATGAAAGGAGAAAACAGTATAAAGAAATCTCCATATACATATATTGTTATTATTATTATTATTAAGCAAAACGGTGGCCTGTAATAGACACAAAGAATAAAGTCACATTTTCACAGTAGAGAGGAGTAAGCTAGCTAATTAGAGCAGAGATCCAACAGAACTGTCTAGTGAAGAGGTGATACTGTAATATCACCATGCTGAACACTGGAACAATAATAATACTGCTTTGTTATTTGCAGTTTCAGCCTTTGTAAGTTTCTGTCCTTCATCGTTCCTTCAGCAGTTTCATTCAACCTTCATTTAGTTCTCAGGAGACACTCTGAGGGTTGGAACTCTCTTTTTCAGTGGTGCTGAGATTATAAAAAAGGGGAAATAAATAAATAAAAAAGACTACTGTAAAAGAATCACAGATTTCACATTGAGCCGTCCTCCCAAGGGAACAAAATGAAAAGATGAAGAGTGCATCAGTTGTAGCAGGTGCAGCTGAAGGTAACCAGCGCTGATGTCCTCGACTGAAAGTGTCCCAAGGGAACGAGTCAAATCAAATTTCACTAAAAGCCCTGAAAAACAACCCATGTCTGCGGAGCACGACATTTAAAAGCGGTCTCTCCAAGGTCCGCGCTGGCAGGTGGAACCGTGTTGAAAATGTGAGTAGGAAGGAGAGTTTTGATTTTTGAAAGCCGGAAATCTCAGCTCCTGGTGAAGTAATCGCTGAGTCACTGATCAACAACCCTATTACGACATTAAAGATGATACTTACTGCTCCATTAAAGTGCTAGGTGCCTGTTTCTATGAAGATAAATATGTTGCAGAATGCGAGACCTCAGTGGTGAGTATTACAAGTACTGCTACTGAGTTATATTCTAAGTATTAGGCAGCAAAAGCACATAAACAGGAAACATGTGAAGGTAAATATGTTGCAAAATGCGAGAGCTTGTAGACTTGATGTGAGAACTTGTAAAATACGATGTGAGAACTTGAAGAACAATGACAATACAATGACAGCTGCAAACTTGTAATCCAACATTTACTCATATTTATTTATTTTACCTGAGTCCATTTTCCAGTACAACCACAACTCCGTGATTACAACCTCTCGAATCGGTCACTGCAACTTCAAAAATGTGCTCTCTCTCTCACAGCTACAAGTGAGTTTTGCAACACATTTATCGTAAGAAGTGTTGCAAAAGTCAAGGCGTGCAGATTCGTCACTTTGTGATGCAAGAGAGCACATTTGTGAAGTTGCAGTGACCGATTCGAGAGGTTGTAATCACGGAGTTGTGGTTGTACTGGAAAATGGACTCAAGTAAAATAAATAAATATGAGTAAATGTTGGATTACAAGTTTGCAGCTGTCATTGTATTCATGCAAATATCAATCTACACATTTGTGAATATTTTTTCCGTGACTTCACATTCATTTTTGTTCTTCAAGTTCTCACATCGTATTTTACAAGTTCTCACATCAAGTCTACAAGCTCTCGCATTTTGCAACATATTTACCTTCATATGTTTCCTGTTTATGTGCCTTTGCTGCCTAATACTTACAATATAACTCAGTAGCAGTACTTGTAATACTCACCACTGAGGGTTTTTTGTGTCAATCCCCAGCCGGGTCGAAGCTCAAAACTGAACGACTTACACTGGAGGTAAAGCCCTTGAAGCAATGATATTCTGAATATTTGATAGATATTTCACTCAGCATCCAGTTGTCTGGCAGTCAGAGAGGGAGAGAGATTTGGCTAGAAAGTGTAATTAGTGTAATTAAAGTGGTAATCCGTGAGATCTGTGGTAATTTTGCATTGCTGTGGTGTTTTTGCACCTGCGCATAATGTTACCTTTTCTACCATGTGAGAAGCTAGTCATATTAAAGTAATGATGGACAACATTTTCATCTAAATGAATGTCCATTTTGCTACTCTTTCTCGTCGATTGAGATAATGCAATAGTGATTCAAAAGCTTTTTACATTAGCTGTTCTAACCACTCTGTCTCTGGCAGCAGCAACAGCGGTTTGTTTGGAATAAACAGAAGAAGAAGAACTGGGTAGTTAGCATGAGCAGCGATAGAAAAGAGCGCCACCTACAGAAACTCAAAATCCAAGCTCCGCCCACACTGTTTGATTGACAGGTGATCTCTGGGAGGTGCAGTGCAGCAATGACAGCAATGAGCGCTAAGCAACAAAGATGGAGACAAAATAAAGACAAAAAAAAAACACAGATCTTGAGGATTACCACTTAAATAGTATGCAAATCTGCCAAAAAGAGTCCATTTGACAGAATACAGTTTCTCCAATTTTAAAAGAGTTCACCTATAATATTGACAGAGTGACATGGTTGTGTAACATTAGAAAATGGTTCTGGTTTAGATGGTTTAGAAAATGGTTTAGAAAATGTGCATGTGTGTATTTTTCTTATTGCACATTCACAGATGTAGGTTTGTAGGCATTTACTTGTGTGTTTGTGTTTCTGTGTATGTAAAACACTGAGCAGCACCCGGTGGCTCGCAGCATCACACAGCATGATGCTGCGCTCACACTGCAAGGCGGCGGCACTGCAGCCCTCTGGAGGCTGGTGGTTAAGTGGGGTGACGGCTCCGGAGGATCTGCCGAAGTGACGGGCGGTCGGAGCGCTTTGGGGTTTTTAGTGGTTTTGGCGTGGGGGGGGGGGGGGGTGATGATGTTGGAACAGACGGCTGCCTGTGTGTGCACAGTCGGTGGCGAGGATATCATCGTAAACTAAAACTAAGATGAAAACTAGGTGTTAAGAAATGAATGTTTATATTTTTATTTCAGTCATGAACCGAAATAAAAATGTAAAGTTTGTGAATAAACTAAAACTGAACTAAAACTATCTTTTCTACTTGTAAAACAAACTAAAATGAAATAAAAATATACGTAAAATGTTTTTAGTTTTCATCTTTTTGTTGAAAAGCAGGGAAAAAAGAGAAAGGGCAAAGAATTTTTGTCTATTTATACTAACTGGAATATTCATGTATCATGCATATATGTCAATTTTAAAAAATTGTTTAGGATTTATTGTTTGTATCACACAATACCTGTACTTTTATCATTATACCTTTTAAAAAAATACTATTCCTACCAAAAATACAAAAAAATACTAAAAACTAAGACTAAAACTACCAAACCCACACTGAAAACTAACCAAAAAATGAATAAAAATTGAAAATACAAATAAAAAGTAATGAAAAAAAAAAACCCTGTTTGGTGGAGATCCCTCCTGCCCTTTTCTTCAAATCGGTGCCATGCGTTTCCTATGTTACGCAGTTTATGTAGTAAAGCTGCACCCCGTACTCATTTTTAGCCTTTCATGATAGGAACCTTGTTTTGAGGTTGCACTGTCTTCAAATTTAGGAATGAATAATGCCCTTGTATTAATGTATGCGTAAACATAAGTCTAAACACACTGCCCTGGGATGGTTATATGTAAAAATGTTCCAGGCTTCTGGTAAATATGCTGCTTGGGGTGGAAAGTGGGCAGAGCCGCTCGAGGTGGTTGTTTCTAAAAGGTTAACTGTGTGGGAAGTCTCGCTGACTCTGTAAATAAGCCCAGCATGGCTTTGTGAGGCAGCAGGCTGGACAATATGAGAGGGACAGATACTGTATGAGCGGCACACAAACAAACACATGAAACACAATCAATCCTACCATGATGGAACAGAAATGACATACTGAAACGTTTTAGTTCCCTTATCAACTAGGAATATATACTTGCACCCTGGTAGCTCCTACACACAGAAAAATAAAGGTGCGAGCTGGAACCGAAAATGGTTCTTCAGGACTTCACTCGGAAAATGTTGAAGTGAAGTAGAGGATCAATGCTGTTAAACTCAGTAGGTTTCTGATGCAATGTAAATGCAAATGTATTTTGCATGATCTTTGTTCAGAAAAGAAAAGAGAAAAGAATATAAAAGGAAATAAAGAAAAGAAACCTGTAATGGAGCGACTCAAGGCCTGCATAAGGCCTTGAGTCGCTCCATTACAGGTTTACGGTTTCTTTTCTTTTTTCTTTTCTGAACAAAGATCATGCAAATACCATTCTTTGTATCAGAAACCTACTGAGTTTAAATAGTGAATCAGCACTAAATCACATTGTTTGAGCTGTAAACATTGGTTCTATATGGCTTCTATACAGTGGACAGCATTAATCCTCTACTTCACTGCTCTCTATGGCCTGAAACCTCTGGCCACGCCTCCATCAGTGATGTCACAATAGGTATTTTGCCTTTAGCAGCGTCAAATGCTTTTCAATCAGAAAATTGTTACTGGCCCAAAGTACAGATGCATGCTCCATTATCACAGACACCCTATTCACTCTTGCTCCCCACCCCACTTCTTTGCATTTTTCATAATTATGTACAGTACTAGGTGGAGACTGGCTGAAAACAGTGCGTTTACGCCACAGAACTTGAATGGACAGAACGGTTCTTCTACTGTTATCCATGGTAATTTGGCTCGTATTGCTACATTGCTATGGTGACAACACAAGTCTGGACATTAAGGCTGCAAACTCTGTCACACTTGCTTGAGAACTGTGCAAATGTGTCTGTTAGCAAACTGTCTAAACTCAACTGAAAGCTAACATTAGCGATGAAGCTAATGTACTTCTCTCTCTAGCTCTTCTAGTCAACATTAGCATGTTAGCAATCCATGGCAGCAAGGTGATGGAGAAGCTCCTTTTTTGGTTCTTGCTCACCTCAGTGACTCGCTGTTAGTCGGTTCATGCAGAAGCTAGCCCAACAGTTCACATAAAAATGGCCGCCACTCTTGCCACTCTGAAATTCGATGACTTCAGCAACTCCTCTTAGCGGTAATGTTTTACATCACTGTCGCAAAGACAACTCGCCACTTGATTGTATTAGTGTGAATATAAAGTTTAATTTTTATTATCTTGGACATCTGCCAGCATCGGTGGATTCGCTGCAGTGTTTGCCGCCTGTGTTGACACACTTCCGCCAAGTGGGAGAAATCAGAGGCCCCAAAAACATTCCCACGTCTTACTTGTAATAGCGACTAGGAGGCTGACGTGAACGGATTTTCCCAGTCGGCAAGTCGTATTTATGGTAAATTCGACATGTTGTGAACGCGGCATGAGGCTCTTCATTTGTGCCGTAAGTCAATCCAATTGTACCCAGGGACACAGAGTAAACACATAAAAAACAACATATCAAATAAACCAATTTTCTCATCAAAGGTCTTCTTTTTCTACAGCTATTATACTATGCTATCAAAATGTAATTTGAATCATATATTGAGGTAATATTCTACACATCGCAGCTTTAAAAAAAAGGGATGAAAAACAATCACCTAGCTGGTGGTTTTTCCTAGTAAGAGTATCGGTGTCTGCACATTTAGCTTTTCCACTCAAGTGCTTTTCTATTTCGCTTAAGCAACACTGAACCATAAATCTTTGCTTAGCAGCCAATTGTGCTTAAGTGACGAATTGATTGTTTGCATAAATACACCATGAAAGTTTCCAAGGGAGTTATTGAGGACACAGCGGTGTGTATTACAGGCCACGTGTGCAGGAGCTCAGTCAGCAGGAACACTTGTAGTGATATTTTATTTAGCACAGAATAAAGAGGTAATTACACACACACACACACACACACACAAGTAGACGCCTCTGCCATTTTCATGAGGCTGACGCAAACAAACTGATTTGCCTTGTTAAGGTCATCTGGAAACGTGTTGCACAGTAAGTGAGAGTACGTGCTACACAACAGCGAAAGGAGATGACTAATGCCTGGGTGGCAATCGTCTTTTTCATCTTCTGTTTACAAGGTAAAGTGTAAAACCATCAGACAGAGCAACGTGACCTACTTCTAACTCTGTATGGGGGCCACTAGCTCACTTCATTCACAGTTTCGGTCCGGTTTATGGCTGTTTCCACTGGGGTTCCTCCTGGTGAAGCGAGACTGAAGCATTGTTTCAGTGGCTTCTGGTCTGCATCAACACGTGGAGAGACCTGATGATGAAAGGGACACATAAGAGAGCAAAAAGAGGGATGTGTGCACTTGTAGAAAAAGGCCTCTGATTTAGGTTTGTCTCAGGTGCATGTGTTCAAAAATCATCGCCAAAAAGACAACAAGAATTCACATACTGATAAAAAAAAAAAAAGCAATAAATCCAAAAGGACTCACTTGTATTTACAGGTGCAAAGTGACATAAAAGTGCAAAAACTAAACTAGTGCACAACAGAAAACGTTTTGGTTAAAACTGATAATGGTCTATATCCAACACGGTCTCACGGCAGTCCGTGAAATAGTCACGAAAATGTAATCTATTGATTCGTGCACATGGACGCGATTTTTCAATTTTTTGTGTGAAATGAACACGACCTAAAAACATCCTTTTTTCGTGAAATGAACACGACGTAAAAAAAGGTGCCTCCACCACGACCTGAATTACGTTCCTCCACCACGAATTTGAAAACGTAAGTTTAGGCAAATAAAACAACTTGTGTTATGGTTAGGCAACTAAAACAACTTGGTTAAGGTTAGAGAAATGGTTTGGTCATGGTTAAATAAGAAAAATGTTCGTTAAAAATTTAAATTTGGCTTACGGTCGAAATGTACTTTGAACACGCTGGGAATTGAACCCCGGTCGTCGGCATCCAAGACAAACGTATACGCCCATCCACCACCGTTTCATTTCAATCTCACACTACTTCCTGAGTCCCGACTGACAGAAAAAAAAAACGTGCTGCAGGCACGAAAGATACTTCCAATTAAAATACATTAGTTTGAAAGTCGTTCTGAGTGTCACGAAAAAAATGGAAAAATCGTGTCCATGTACACAAATCAATAGATTAAATTTCGGGACTATTTCACGAACTGCCGTGAGACCGTGTTGCTATATCCCCAAATGTTTTCTGTTGTGCACTTTTTTTTGTTTTGATTTTGCACTTTTTTTTGTCACAGTTACTCAACAAAAGTGTATAAGTTCTTATTGGATTTTTTAAGGTACACCTAAGAATATACACAGATAAATACACACAATATTAATCTTTTTTTTGCCTGCTCTCTTACTGTGGATCCTCTCTGAGTTTCCCTGCCCAAGGTTTCTTCCATTTTTTTTCTCCTAATGAGGTTTTTGGTGGAGTTTTGGCATTTTTCCTTGTTTTCATTGAGGGTTTAAGGTTGGTGGGTGTCGTTTTCATTTATTGTTTCCTTAATTTGGGTGTTGTGTAACCCTTTGAGACTGTAACTGTGATTTAGGGCTGTGCAAATAAACTTCACATGACTTGACACATATTCTTGGGTGTGCACACACACACACACACACACACACACACACACACACACACACACACAAACTGTGGGATGCCTGGCCTTTTTATGGGGGTTCAGACGGACGCTGGCTGAAGGTAGTTGAAATTCAGAGATTGTCGGAGGCTCTGCTGGTGTCTCCTCCTCAGACACAGCTGGACGATGGTGGAAATCGGGGAATGCAGGACAGCAGCGCTTGCATTCCCATGTGCAGATAGATAATTGGGTAATATCTGCCATCAGGTGTCGTTCCCCTGTGGCCTAAACTGGGAGAGTGGAGTGAAGCCGCTCCCATCAGCCCAGTGGCACAAAACTGGGGCATTTAGGGGCCTCAAAACATGTAAAAATAGAGCGAGGAAAAGCAAAATGCAGACACAGATCTAGGTTTGCAAACTGAAGCACGAGACAAAAGTTTCTGGGGCGCCTCCTTGGCCTGGATTTTTACAGGATTTTACAGGATGACGATAGAGAGTGGTAAAACAGACATTTATTCATATGAAAATGTTGTGGATAATTACTTTAAAGGAATAGTTCACCCAAAAAATCTACTCACCCTATCTCAAATAAGCAAACTCGCTGTGTGTTACATTGACACAAACTTTACCCATGTTTCAACTGAGGATGAGTAGATGACGACAACATTTTCATTTTTGGGTGAACTATTCCTTTAAGGAACACTCCATTTTTGGATTAGTTTTCTGCACATGCAAAAATCATGAATTACCAAACCATATGAACCATGTTGTGATTTCAAAGCAAGAACTGTCCCTGCAAAATTTAGAAGTCTTGGCATTTTAAATGATCTTTCCCATTTACTGTGTGTAACTTGGAATGAAACTTGATATGCTGCTTAACCTGGATCACTTAAAAAGTCTAATTTTCACTCTTACCGTGATTGAATGTAAATGTTTTTGATGAATGTTTTTGTATATTTCTACTGGTGATCGTTTTGTGACTGTGACCTCTTGCTGTGTAACTCGGCTCAGTTGAAAATGAGGTTCTGCCTCAGTGTGACTCTAAGGTGAAATAAAGGTTAAATAAAATAAACATTGAACATGAAGAATGTGAAAATATCCATGTCTTTGTGTGTGTCCCTTTCCTTCCAAACCTGTACTTGTCATGTTTTAGGCTGATCGGCCATTTTTTTTCTGCTCAAAAATGGACCTAAAATCTGCAGAATCATCATCCTACGGGCCTAAACTTGGTTCCCTGGATAGGTGAGCAGGTTTGATCCTTGCAGCTTCTGCAGCTAATCGCTTCCCATCCATTCATATGCATATTAAAACACACTACAGCGCCCCTTGTGCCCCCAACCTAATTATCCTCTGTTCCCAAATCAGACTATTTAGGAGCGCTCATGCTTACGTAAGAAGACAAAACAGCCAAAAAAAATAAATTGTCTTCCCTCAGGAGGAGGAGGAGGCGGGGGGCTCCCATTCAGAATATGACAACGATGTTTTAAATTATGTCAGATCCCGGCGCTCCCTCCCCGCGCTGGAATGTCTCCCTTTTTGCGCCGAGGAATTTTATTGCCGTACCTTCCCTCTGTTGCGGTGACACCCGGGGACAAAACCCCCGCTGACCCCGCGGGGGATCGCCACCTAGACGCACATTGTGACTCTGGCACGACTTCGCTGTTAGACGTCACAAGTCATTGTGCCGGGACGTTTTTTTTGTCTCGGGACAAAGCGTGAAAGAGAGAAAAGAAAACAATCCAGATGCCTTCTCTGAAACGGCTCGGCTCGCCCCCTTTATAATGCAAGTGGGGGTCAGCTTTGTTCGGACGCGGTGATGGTTGTCGTTTTAGAGAAACCGACTTTCAAAGCGCATACCTACGTCTTGTAATTAGGTTAGCCGTTCCCTCCGTCTGGACTCCCTGATGGCTCTATCCTCCCATGGGGATTATTTTCACTCCCTAAAATTATACAAATTAAGATCACATGTAAGAGCTATGTATTCATTATCCTCAACTGAATACCACTTACCCAAACACAAGGCAAGCACAGACTGTGATTAAAGACTTTTGAAACAATGGGTTTTCACCATGAATATACATTTACCCTCCCCCCTTGTCTAGTCTTTATAAATGTCTGGCAAAATCATTTAACTGCTGAAGAACCTGAACGTCCGAGCAGGACCTCCACATCTTCCAAGAAATCCCTCCGAGAGAAAGGTGTGACGTTGACGGGCGTCTTTTGGTCAAAAAGCAGACGCCGGTTTTTATTCTTTCACGCGGCACTTTTGCGGTCTCGTTATACGCTTAATATTTAGAACATGAATGACAAACGAAGAAGATAATGAGGGGTTGGAGTGGGAGCTTTACAGGAACAGCGTGAAAAACAGGAAATAAAGGGGGTTTTTGACATTGGGGTTTTTTACGCCCATATAAAATTGTAAGGGCACTGGGATCTTGTGAAACAGACTTTTTTTTTTGTACAGGGAAACAATACAGGAGGAATTTCATTCGGCCCTCTCAGAAGAAGAATCAGAAGAGCTTACATTTTGAACGAATCACAGATAATAAGCAGCAAGGGAAGTTGCTGCCACACCTGTGTGCGCAGCAAACATCTGTTCTCTCCAGCGAGATACTCCAAAAAACTTCTCAAAGCAAAGCAAACAGCCACAAACAAAAGAAACTGAAACTCTATCCTCGGGGGTGTAATTTCTTCACACTATCTGCATAGAAATCCAATTTTGCTGCGCAGGCCTGCTTTCAATTTGCTTCAAGTGATTCGTTGCCAATTATAACAGCAACTTATTTGTCTGGATCCGCGGTTGCGAGGAAGACCAGATGTTGGGCTCCCAGGCCAGATGAAGGAAGTCAGAGGGTCTTTCTCTGTAACGGGTCAAGGATGAACAGGATGTTGATAAACTAACAAACCAGCAAACCTTGACTCTTAAAAAAAATTCCCTCTCCCCCCCCCTCCTCTCTTCCCATCTCCTTATTCCTCCCTCAGTTTTCCCCTTATCCCTCATTTCTTCTTCTCTATCTCCCTCTTTCCCCTCATTCCTTGACTCTTAATTAAATCTCTATTCCTCCCTCGTCCCATCTCCTTATACCTCCTTCAGTTTTCCCCCTTTTCCCTCATTTCTCCTTCTCTACCTCCCTCTTTCCCCTTATTCCTTGACTCTTAAATACATCCCTATTCCTCCCTCGTCCCATCTCCTTATTCCTCCCTCAGTTTTCCCCTTATCCCTCATTTCTTCTTCTCTATCACCCTCTTCCCCCTCATTCCTTGACTCTTAATTAAATCTTTATTCCTCCCTTGTCCCATATACCTCCTTCAGTTTTCCCCCTTTTCCCTCATTTCTTCATCTCTTCCTCCCTCTTTCCCCTCATCCTTGACTCTTAAAAAAATCCCTCTTCCTCCTCTCTTCCCATCTCCTTATTCCTCCCTCAGTTTTCCCCTTTATCCCTCATTTCTCCTTCTCTGCCTCCCTCTTTCCCCTCATTCCATGACTCTTAATTAAACCTCTATTCCTCCCTCGTCCCATCTCCTTCTTATTCCTCCCTCAGTTTTCCCCTTTATCTCTCATTTCTTCATCTCTTCCTCCCTTTCCCCTCATCCTTGACTCTTAAAAAAATCCCTATTCCTCCTCTCTTCCCATCTCCTTCTTATTCCTCTCTCAGTTGTTCCCCTTGTACCTCATTTCTTCGTCTCTACCTCATTCCTTGACTCTTAAAAAATCCCTCTTCCCATCTCCTTATACCTCCTTCAGTTTCCCCCCTTTTCCCTCATTTCTTCATCTCTTCCTCCCTCTTTCCCCTCATCCTTGACTCTTAAAAAAATCCCTATTCCTCCCTCTTCCCATCTCCTTATACCTCCTTCAGTTTTCCCCCTTTCCCCTCATTTCTTCATCTCTTCCTCATTCCTTGACTCTTAAAAAAATCCCTCTTCACCCCTCTCTTCCCATCTCTTTATTCCTCCGTTTCCCCCCTTTTCTCTCATTTCTTCATCTCTACCTCCCTCTTTCCCCTCATTCCTTGACTCTTAATTAAATCTCTATTCCTCTCTCTTCCCATCTCCTTATATCTCCTTCAGTTTTCCCCCTTTTCCCTCATTTCTTCATCTCTTTCCCCTCATCCTTGACTCTTAAAAAAATCCCTCTTCCTCCTCTCCAGATCTCCTTATTCCTCTCTCAGTTTTTCCCCTTGTACCTCATTTCTTCATCTCTACCTCATTCCTTGACTCTTAAAAAATCCCTATTCCTCCCTCTTCCCATCTCCTTATATCTCCTTCAGTTTTCCCCCTTTTCCCTCATTTCTTCATCTCTTTCTCCCTCTTTCCCCTCATCCTTGACTCTTAAAAAAATCCCTATTCCTCCTCTCTTCCCATCTCCTCCTTATTCCTCCCTCAGTTTTCGCCTTATCCCTCATTTCTCCTTCTCTACCTCCCTCTTTCCCCTCATTCCTTGACTCTTAAAAAATCCCTCTTCCTCCTCTCTTCCCATCTCCTTATTCCTCTGTTTTTCCCCTTGTACCTCATTTCTTCATCTCTACCTCATTCCTTGACTCTTAAAAAATCCCTCTTCACCCCTCTCTTCCCATCTCTTTATTCCTCCCTCAGTTTCCCCCCTTTTCTCTCATTTCTTCATCTCTTCCTCCCTCTTTCCCCTCATCCTTGACTCTTAAAAAAATCCCTATTCCTCCTCTCTTCCCGTCTCCTTCTTATTCCTCTCTGTTTTTCCCCTTGTACCTAATTTCTTCATCTCTACCTCATTCCTTGATTCTTAAAAAACCCCTCTTCACCCCTCTCTTCCCATCTCTTTATTCCTCCGTTTCCCCCCTTTTCTCTCATTTCTTCATCTCTACCTCCCTCTTTCCCCTCATTCCCTGACTCTTAAAAAATCCCTCTTCCCCCCTCTCTTCCCATCTCCTTATTCCTCCCCAAATTTTTCCCAGTTTCCCCTAATTTCTTTGTCTCTACCATCCCCTTGCCCCTCATTTCTTTTTGCCTCTCCCATCCCCCATCACCTAGTTTCTCTCACCTTCCTCTCTCCTCTCTCTCTCTGTGTCTGTCTATCTGTTTCTCTCCCATGGCAGTGAAGCCATGAGGCGTGCAGATGTGCCAGTTAATCAGGTTTCCTTATCTGCGGGCAGCTAGCTCACCTATAGTCCAGCCTCGCCGGGCCGGAAACCCCGGGAAGCCGACTCAATCACAGACACAACAACAAGCAACAGAATCATATATGTGTTCTTTGCAGCAAGTAATTTATTGAATTCTTCAGGCATCATAGGAGAGTGAGAGGGCAGCTTCATGTCATCAGGCTGTGTGTGTGTGTGTGTGTGTGAGAGAGAGAGAGAGGGGGAGAGAGAGGGAGGGACAAAGAGAGAGAACAGTGAACAGGATGTCTTGACACAAACCTCTAACGGCCCTTTAGTTGTGCCCAATAAAAGCGGTGATATACGATCATGTGTCCTCCATGTGTGATGTAGCCGAGCCGCTGCCTCACACGGCGTCTCACTCCTACGGCTCATTTTCTTCGGTCTGAACCACAGTGGAAAAGTTCAGTTTTGTTGCGTTTTTTTCATATTTGGCTTGTTTAAATTCACGTTGCCCAATTACAAGCCAACCGGGGCTTGTTAACAGAAGTCACATGGACTCAGAAGTAGCTCGTTTAGACAGAGTTTTGGTAACCCGTAATCTCGTGAGGTTAGGGATTTTGGCGGCGGGAGTCGAAGCAAATCTGATTACAGTCCTTGTAACTTTAGCTCAGCGTGATGGACTTGTCTGCGCTCTTCTTCTCTGGTGTTCATATCGGTTAAGAGCACATGAAGAAATAGCTGAATATGAGCATCAGTCCAGACTGCGGTTTGCCCTCGGTTCATTTTGCTCTGAGGAACTGCTGGCTGCTGTTTCCTCGTACCCATAAACCCCTGCGTTTTGGGGTCGTTTCCTGTAGTTGGTTCAGATTATGTTCTCACTTCTAACAAACCGCATTGGGGTGTTCTGGTGGTTCAGCGGTCTAAGGCGCATACCATGTAACTGCAACGTCCTGGGTTCAAATCTGTCCCAGGACCTTTGTCGCATGTCATCACCCTCTCTCTCTCTCTCTCTCCCAGTCTGTCCTGTCTCTCTCCACTTTACATCTAAAAAAAACCCAAAAAATGCACTTCTGTTGATAGAGGACAGAGACTCGCATTTTCAGGCGTCTCAATTGGTGCCACCAGAGTTCGAGTTTGCATCGTTGTCACAAACCGAACTAAAGCAGGAAACGCTCCAAACAGGCCTGGTGTGAAGGAAGGACCACCATGACCGCCTGCCAACTTGAATGACATGGACACAATAATCCACTGGCTCTGATGGCTGCTTCATGAAGCACATGTTCTGCTGTGGATGGTAAATTAAGGTTTCTGCCTCTGTCATCTGCACTGTCACACATCAGGCATGATGCCGCAGGCTTTGATTAGTGTGAGTCAGAACTCAAACATGACACTTCAAAGAACTGCTTTGAAAGACCGATGAATAATGACGTCTGAGGAGAGGATGATGATTTTCCACCATTTATTCAATTACAGCTGAGATTTTGACATCGACGCTCTTGTCATGCCAACATTGCTGATGTGAAATATTAAGTGTATAGGAATTGAGTATATGAATGAGTATGTTGAATTGCCCTGATCATTTAACAACTTGCAGGAAGGAGGTCTGTCTGGATGCTGGTTCAGTCTCCTACAGGCAGTCTGAGCAAAGCAGCCAACCCTTTCTACTCAGAAACGGCAAAATCAGAAAATAGAACCAAATCCGTCTTTGCTTGGTACTAAATCAAAGAGAGGGCTTTTTTTGGAAAGGTCATGCAGCAGACCCTGTCCTGGAGGTATAGTTATTTCTTTAACAGAGCCAAGAACTGGTACAATATTTTACATTTTAGGCATTGGGCTGAAACTGCTATCCAGAGTTATTTACAATGAGTGGAACAGTTAAGCTTCAGCTTACAGATCACCATCGTCACGACCAACCAAAACTAAGGCTTGCATTACATGGTGACACTAATCACGCAATTTGGTTGCGCTGGTCAGTTGCGAGTTGGATGAGGTTCATGCAACTTTACTGTTACATGGAGAACAGCAAACATTATTTTGTGTTGACATCAAGTTAAAAAGTACGTAATTCAGCATATTAAATCTATTCGTTGAGGCATAATATTAACATAACTTAAACTATGTCCACAGTTTGCGGTTATGTCCAGTGCCAAGTTAACTTTCTATATGGGAAATACTTAAACTGCCTGGAATACGACAATATTTAATTATAAAGTTAATCCACAAACCTTCAAAATACTGACTGACTGATTTATTTTCTCAGGTGTATGTCACAAACTGTATACTGTCCATTGTTTTTGTTAGTTACACCATCAGCTGGCCATAACTGACCCGACTGAAAGTCATGTGACATCATATCAGCATTTTGATTGGCTGTTGTATGAACCTAGTTGCAAAACGTTCAAACAGTTTCAGCTTGATGCAACCTGGCTGCACACAGCTTTTCAGTTAATTGCAGGGCGATACACAGTGGGACTCAGATCGGCCTCCAGTCGGAGCCATATTGACCCGACAACATTACAGATACAAGCCTTAGGAATGTTTTTAATTTGATGTACTACCTTCATCCCCCAATGGGTAAATTCTCCTCCTGCCCTCAGGTTGGGGCCATGGGTCATCCAGCTAGAGCTTCAGCCTGGAGCAGAAACTGATTCAGTCTCTTGCTCAGCGGGTACGGCCGCATGGGGAATCGAACCCGAGCCGCGGCGGCCGGGCGACTCGCCTCCCGGCCGTCCTGCTGCCATTAGCATTCCAGTCTGCAGTGTTAGAGCGTTAAAATAGCACATGTCCAGTTCCTGTAAAGTCATCAATATTTATACATTTCATTGCTATTCAGAAGGTTCGGGCCAGAACCATTAGTCTGCTTGTTAAGTTGACATTCAGCGGAGGCTTTCACTGTAATGTATTCCTCAAAGTTTCACAGAGCTATTGGCTGCTCTGACTGGAGGCGGCCCTGCTTCCCCTGTTGAGTTTCCATATTTATGATCAGATGCCCCACTGGTGCCTTTTTAAAGCTGAATTCATGGCATTTCTTCCTGATTGACAGTGTAGCTACAGTAGAGACAGATTGAACATGGGAAAGAAAGAGAGAGACAGAGAGAGAGAGAGAGAGAGAGAGAGAGAATCAGCTCATATTATTGCAAATACATGCTACGCCCCCTGATATTCCATGAAGCACTCCCTCTTTTCCCTTTTGAGCTTTTCTGTCATTTGAGAGAGGAACTTTGCACACAAACGGCTCATGTGAAATTAATTTTGCAGTCCGAATATTTTAAGACATCTACAGCCTTTTAGTCATAAGAGTGTGAAATCCTTCAGCTATCACTGATTGCACTGCCATTTGCCTTGGAAACACATAAGAAAGCTGGAAAGTAAAAAGAAGAGTATTTTAAAACCTTCTCATAAGCCAATTATTACATTTGAGCATCCGTGAAAAGAGTTGGTGTTTTAGTAGTCAAATAGTTATCCAACCATTTCACATCTTCTTCCCCAGACTAAAATCAGCCTGCGCTGGAAAAAAATACATTTCATATACACTGTACTTCAGAGTATTTCTACAGATATATCTCAGTATATACAAAAAATGGCCAAAAATGTATTTGTACATGCAGATAACACGCCCAAATAAATTTGAATATCAAAAAAATCACGGTAATATTCCTTGAATATTCCTATTGGGGCTTAGTGTGTCTGTGGTGCTCGATAGTGAGTTTATGTTATATTATTATCTCTTATGGTATCACTATAATATTCCTATGATTTTCCCAAAGAGACTTGTATAATATCCTTCTGACTCAGAGGATTACTCATCACTTGTCATCACTGCAGAAGAAAATGCATTTCCATTGTCCAAAATTAATTTTGAATGAGGGATGAATACATGTATAAATATGTTTCTTGGGATGTTTTTTTGTATGCTGAAACTTACACAAGAATATGTGATATATATATATATACTGTATACTGCTAGTACTAACTGTTATTATCATTATTAATTCCTTTTTAATTTGTATGTATTAAGTTTTTTTGTATGAGATGGGTGCTCCCCTTGTTCTTCTCCTCTGTCCCATCAGGATCATGATCAGACGGGGAGCGGTAGACAGCGACATCATGCAGGGCAGAGTGGGGATTTTTACTCTCCTTCTTCTTATTATTACTACTACTACTGCTGCTACTACTACTATTATCATTATATTTGTATTTATGTATTTTTATATATATATTTATTTATTTATTTATTTATTTATTTATGTATGTATTATATTATGGAAATGTCAAGTCATGCCAACTTTATTTATAGAGCACTTTAACACAAAACAAGTTTGTTCCAAACTGCTTTACAGTGCTTGTGCTTGTTAAAAGTGCTGTACAGAACAGAGACAGGTGAGGAGAATGCAGACCAAGCATATGTAAAGTAATTACACACACACACACACACACACACACACGAAACCATGTACAGTAAAATGGGAAAAGGGTTGAACGACGTCTGGAGTTTTGTTGTTATTATTATGATTATGATTATTATTATTATTATTATTATAAATATGTGTTGTTTTATTTTTATATATTTATTTTTTATTTGTTTTTTTTATTTCATTTATTTCTATTTTTGTTGTATTTTATTTATTTATTTTTTAATTTAATTTTATTTTTTATTTTATTTATTTTTTTCTTTGTATATATTATGGGATGGGTTCTTCCCCCTGCTCTTCTCCTCTGTCCCACCATGTGTTCAGATGGGAAAGGGTGGAATGACGCCAGGCTGGGCCGGGCTGAGAACCGTATTAATATTATCATATGAGCATTCTGTATTTATTTCATTTTTAGTTTTCATTTAAAATCATTATCGTACCTATTTGCATTTATTTATTTGTATTGTATTGTGGGACGGGCGGCCCCCCCCCCCGCCCCCCTCCCCTGTCCCACCATGTGTTCAGATGGGAGAGGGGGCAGAGTGACGTCACGCAGGGCTGGTCTGCCGTTTATTAGCCAGAGAGCCAAAGTGCCAGGTTGGAGAGAGCAGCTCTGTCCGGCCAGCGGCAGACTGAGGGATGAAGTCTGACCAACTCACTTTCTACAGCCCGAGTCAACAGAAACACTGAGCCAAAGTGTCGCAACCAACTCCTCCTTTAATCAAACTTTGACAACTTTTTTTAAAAGAGGGCAGGACAGCTTGCACATCCACTTTGAAGTTGATAACTTTTTTTTTGAATGAGCGGGGTTTATATTTGCGTAGTTTCTTTTTCGGTTTTGGTACCCTGAGTGTTTTTTTTTTAATTTTTGATTTTTTCTTACATTGGGATAAGTTTGGTGTTTATTTTTTTTTCTTCTTCATCTTCGGTCGTCAAACTAAATAGACTCGTGATGGTTGTCCTATCACTCACGTTACTTGTAGGATTTGTAGTGAGTCTGACTTCAGCTGACAAGGTAAGTGGCCGTATCGCTTCACTGTTGCCATATTTTACATTCAGTCTGCAAAATCTGCGACAGAAACCGAGCCGATTCATAGTAAAGCGTAAAGTGCGCCTGTCAGCGAGCGAGACGGCAACAGGTTTCTGCTCTTACACGTTGAAAACTTTTCCTATTTGACTCAGTAAACTTACACACTGATCCCTCTGTGAGATACACGCAGAGAGGAGCATACGCATGGGTTTAGTGTGTTACATAAGAGATGTAAAAGAGAAGCATTTCTGTTGAATTTTAACAAGCTGCACAGCCTGCGGCAAAAAAAAAAAAAAAAAAAACCAAAAAATGCTGCAGGGCGGTAATGCTGCTGCCGGACATTTCAGCCTCAAAATATTATTTCCTTGGCTCGTTCTGTATTTAATGAGGTTTTGTTTTGTTTTTTTTACAGGCTGGTGAAGTAGATAGAGAAGGTAAGTCCTTTTTAATTTTGGGTTCAACTTGAATTATTTGGGAGGAACTTGCAAGGAGTTTCTGTTTTTTTTCCCTATAGCCACTGAAGTAACACAGGACAACTTGGGTGCACTGAGATCAAAGTGGGAGGGGAGTTTGTGTGAGGAGGCTCTGTAACACCCCCCCCCCCCCCCCCTCCACCTCACCCCCCCTCCCCTCCTCCTCCTCCACCATCCCAACACACACACACACTTATAGTACATGAGTGAGCCGCTTCAAGGGCTTTGTTATACAGGAAAGAAAAACTCCATTTCTAAATCCTGCACATCTGTTCTCCATTCTGAGGTTAAGAAACAAGTGAGCTGCAGCAGAGTCGCGCTGGAGCCTTTTACACCGCACATTATCTCCTGAACACCTACAGAGGCACAAGCTCTCCTCTCTCCAAGTGTTAGTCCATACCTGCACTGCTGTGCAAGAGAGAGAGAGAGAGGGGGGGGGGGGGGACCAGGGGGGTTGTGGGTGCAAATGCTCCTGTCCTCAAGTCCATCAAGTGCTCCTTTTACACTGAGGCACTTGGATTACAGCAAATTCAACAGCCTTTAAAGGGAAAAATCCACCCAAAACCCTGTTAAAAACTGTTTGGTGGTGTATTCCAGTGGATAACTGGCCAGACATAGACAATGTAGTGTCACGTTGAGATGTTTCCAGCGAGTTTGACAGCAGAAAATGTTTCATCTATCTAAAACATCAACAGTAAACGTCAGGTTTTGGTGTCAGTCCCTCAGAATCAAAAAGCGAGGGCTTCTTTCTAGATTTTGCACCGATGTTCAACAATCATACAGGGAGAAATCCATCGTAGAAGAGGAGAGAGACCAGTTTCTCCACCCACAGTAGCCTCAATAGACCAGAATGCAATGCAGCCACAAGACAGGTTGTGAAGTTAGGGGCAGTGTGGACAACTTGGCGGCTTTGTCATAAAATTTAGCGACTTTTCAGACTTTCTGGTGACTTTTTCCGACCTTGGGGAACAATGTTAATGTGTTGAATCCCAAATCATTTGATCATTGATTTGCTCTACTTGCTTGTCTAATCCAGAGAGGTCTGATGATCGCGGCGCTTCTCACACACATTGGAACCTCCCTCCCACTGCTAAGAGTGGGGGACTGTAGCATAGCCTGTATATTGATATGCAAATTAGCATGTGACATCATCTGGCGACTTCTAGTGAATTTCGTAGCAGCCAATGACTACTTTCCTTGGAAAAGAGTTGGCAACATGATACTTCTCTAAAAAAAAACTAAAAAGAAACTAAAGAAAAACTATCGCTCTGCAATTGCTATCGCTATCGCTATCGCTCTCTCCACCTACACTAAAACCCACAGCTGGATGCAACATAACCCTGCTCTGGAGGTGGTTGAAGGGCATTCTGGGAAACGTAGGAAATCACTAACTGCAGTAGAAGTAGACGAGGCAGGTTGAGGGAAAGTGGGTTCACCAAAAAAGTAAATTACAACACTCAATGCGGACATGCAATTTCTCATTTGAAAGTTGTTTTCACTACTGATGGATCCTTGAGGATCAAAGACACACACACACGCGCGTACATATGAAAAAAGAAAGTGAAAGTTTAAAAATAAAAGCAGAACTAAATGTAGCTGTAAAGTGCTCAATCTGTTCTTTCATTCTGGCTGAATTGCTCAAGGCAAAAACTTGCTCAATATGCTTTTATTATGCAGACTTCATCTTCATGTTGTAATAAGCTGCTTTGAACAGTGTTTTCCCCTCAGATCTGTTCTGATTAAGTCTTTCTTGGAAACAAAGTTCAGACAAGGTCGCTTCAATACTCCTTAATTGGATGGTATTGGTATTAAATGAATGCTCTGTTAGGATAATAGAGCATGTTGTTTCTTATGGGCTTTTGTATCCACATTCCGATGCTTTCAAATGATCAAAATTATAAAACGAAAACATCTATAAGTCATCACCCCCTCTCAGTTTACATAGTGCCCTTTTCATTGCACTTCACTTTCTTCTGTTGAACTTTACCGTGGAAATCAACGGAGAAATTAGACGGGACAAAAAGAAACCTCACTGAAAAGTACGCTCTCTCTATTTTGACAATGAGTGATGATTTATTTTGTCTTCGAAACCTCAGGAAGTTCCTGGGTATTCTGAAGCAAAGTCCAAAAGTGTTGGCAAGAAAGGCAGAATTGTAACAGCTATGAAGTGAAAATATTGATCAAATCCCCCCAAATACAATATAAGATATACTGAAGAGCTCAGACAAAAAAAACAAATGAATGCAGTTTTGAAATAACTTTGTAGCTTTGAGGCGGCGAGTCCTTTTTGAGCGTCTGTATGAAGGATGGATGCTGGCAGGTCTTGGAGTGGGTGACCTTTTAACAGGTAGAATATAAGTGCTGTCTGGTCTCGCTATTCACCGGATCCTTTTCATCCTCTCACTCAAAATTGTGCCTCTTTTGAGCTCCACAGTCGACGCCTGACCTTTTAAACATCCAATTTGGGGGTTTCTGAGCTTGTCAGTTTTGTGCATATGGCCGGAGTGCGACTTGCAGAAGGAAAAATAAGCTTTTGCAGCCTTTTTATTCTTTTGTTACTAAAAAAAAAAAGTTAATCCAGTATTCATAGTTCAATTCAACAAACCTTGACTTGTCAATAGAACCACATGGCAATAGAATCAGAAATCTTAAAGGTTTATTCAAAGTAAAGGTTCCTTTAAAAGTTCCGTTTTTGGAAAAATGTCAAATTTGGTATGCAGTACTTATACTTATTCAGTGCTTGTATCAATAGTAGTGCAGATTAATTTCAGACTGAAACTAAAAAGGCCTAAACTTTTCATTACATTTGGATTAGGAGTTTTTAAAAGCTAGTTATTAAAAAGGTTTCTTCCCGGTGGAGGATGTTTCCCCCAAGACCCCCGGGAGTGTGTATATGCCACGTTATACCTGGGTTTGACATAACCGATGAGAAATAATAGAGTTTTATCATCTGTGTTGTAATTCTGAATGAAGTAGTACAACATACAGAAATCCGTTCCTTACCTTGACCTAAGTAGGAGGAATGGCTTTCAAGATTAGAGCTGGGCCTCCTGAGGATTAAGCACTGAAGCCCCGCTCTTCCAAATACACACTAATGAACTGAGCTAATTCCTGACTTCTCTTTGACCCATGACTCAATAACTTTTTCATCCTCTAAAGAAGAGATTTGTCACACTAGCTTTCTAGCAAAATGCAAACTGTTGGGAAATGTATAATATGTATGCTACCAGTCAAAAGTCTGGACACACCTGATTGAATGTTCTATGTTTTTCATTCTCTTAAAGCCATTTTGATCTAAAGGCTTCTGCTTAAATGCTTGAAATTAGTTTCTTATAGACAAATATAAATAGTGAAGTTGATCCTATGTATGAATTTCTTTCCAAAGCCTTTGCCTTTCCATCAAGGCAAAGGGCGGCTACTTTAAAGAATCTAAAATATAAGATAGTTTTGATTTGTTTAACACTTTTTTGGTCACTGCATGATTCCATTTGTGTTATTTCATAGTTTTGATGTCTTTACTATTATTAAAAGATATGAAAAATAGTAAAAATAAAGACAAATGTGTGTGTCCAAACTTTTGACTGGTAGTGTAAAATCCCATAAATCCTAGACAGTGTACCTCAGTTTTTATACTGCTGCAAAACGTGACCAGGGATCGCTGTCAGACTACCAACAGTGCCTTGTTCCTATGACAATATTTTGTGCAAAGGCTAACTTTGATGTGCTGTAATTGCTGGGTATTCGCTCATTGAGTAAGAAGGAGCCCATTTGCTAGAAACAAGGCCTTTGATGTTTTTGCATGTTCAAAACCAGACACGTGCGTGCGGTTTGCCCTGAGTGTAAGAGTTACGACAGATGGGCAGTGTGTTTTCTTATCTGTATTTAACCTTACAACAGTCATAGTGATTAGGCTGCATGCATCCTCCACAATTCAATGCAATATCAATATATCAGCAATCAAAAAGACTCTATAATATCTAACATTTCTTTAAAATCTCGTCTCAAGCACGTTTTATTCCACTGGATGTGTCCTGAGTTCACACACTGTGATTTGCAAAGCATGTCATTCCTTCAGACGTGTAATTTTAGTTTTAACAATAACACCTGTTTGAATGTCTTCCAGTCGAAAAACCTTGGACATAATTACAAGGTTCCGATATTCATGTCATGTTAACGTTTTTTTCCCCAGCTATCTCTTTAAGTTTTTCAATCCGCCTGCCGTCGTTCACGTTTTGGAACGGCAAACCGAACCTGGGTGGAAATTTCCCTTGAACCGTGAGCCTGTTTCGAGGCTCATAAACTTACTTGTACAATTAAGTCGACCGCAAATGAGCCAATGAATAAGGATCTCAGGGTAAACCAAGCACCATGCCAGGCTTATACTGATTGCCCTCCTGTGTTGGTTGGTTATATTCTTTGTATATGTAAAAAAAAAAAATACTTAAGCTGCAAAGGGAAGGAAGGGATTTTTGCTGAGCTTTCTAACTGAAACGCTTTAGGGTGTAGCTGCATTACCAGATCTATAAATCTGTAAATCTTGGAATCTTTAAGAATCTGAAAGGCTGAGAAGAGACGGAAATGGCATCAGTGTTGATAAGATTGTCCGTGGTAATCGCTAGTGGAGAGTGAAGCCTCAAGGGAGATCTGATGTTAGACCCAATACAAAATATGATGCTCAAGCACAACACTGCAGGACTGTGCTGCACGACTTCACCGGCACATGACATGAATACTTTGACTGAAAAATAAATGACTGTGAACTGGGGCTGGGCGATATATCGTATAATATCGATCATGATATGAGACTAGATATCATCTGGGATTTTGGATCTTAATGTTGTGAAATAACTTAAATGTTTCTTCTTCCTGGTCTTAAAGGCTGCGTTACAGTAAAGTAATACACTTTTCTGAACTGAGTGAAATGAACAATGATTGGCTTTACCTGCTCATCATATCCACATTACTGATTACTAGTTACTAGTTACTCACATTATTGATTAGTAATGATCATAACTAATTTAAAAAATGTTCTTGTGTAAATATCTTATGAAAGCACGAATTCCCCTTCCCCCCAAAATATGGTCACATTATTGATATTGAGGTATTCGGCCTAAAATATTGTGATTTTTTTCTTAACTAACATAGTGTCCTGCTTCCTGCTGTGTTGTACCAAAACTAAAACTCTGCTTTGGTGTTGTGTTTTCTGACAGACCAACTGAGGAGCAGGCTGAAGGAATATGGCCTCATCACTCCCATCAGCACCGACTCTCAGGGACACTACCTGTCGCACCTGCTCTCGGCCAATCACAAGCAGCGCGTCAAGAGGGAGGTGTTTTCCACCGGCGAGTCCGAGCAGAAGCTCTTCTTCAACGTCACCGCCTTCGGGCAGGAGTTCCACCTCCGCCTGCGCCCCAACGACCGGCTGGTGGCGCCCGGCGCCATGGTGGAGTGGCACGACGAGGTCCAGGGCTTTGGGAACGACAGCGACAGCGACAGCATGGGCGATGACCCCGACGCGGGCGGCAACCAGACCGAGCCCGCCGGCGGGACGGAGAGGATACTGCGCCGCGAGCTGCTGAAGACGGACTGCACCTTCATCGGTGACATCACAGACGTGCCTGGAGCCACGGTTGCCATTAACAACTGTGACGGACTGGTAAGTTCTTCTCAGCCGTAAAGCCTCTTAGTCCCCGCCCCCTCAACCCTGTGTTTCCATTACAAAAGTGGCATGACCTTATCAACTGATGCTATATAGGGATTTTAGGTGTCCATAACTCCTGACTTTAGCCTTTTTTTGTACGTCAGCACTGGGCATTTTTACAGCACATTGTTCTTGAGATATTCCTCAAGCTGACGGAGGGAATAGCTTTTGTACGGAAGTTTGTCACGGGTGAGTGGCCATCCATTGCGTCCACAAACCCAACGGATTTCCCCCCCCCCCCGACTGCTTCCCAGCATAAAACACGGCTTCCCTTTGTGCTGCACAAAAGTCTGCAGTCCTATCCTGCCCATCACCCCTCATAAAACACTTGAACAGTAATTGGGGGATGACTTGGGCCAAAAGCTCCTTGCCTGGGCCAGCTAAACATCTCTGCATTCAACAGCAGCCAGGAGGGAAGACTCTCAACAGAGGCAGCAGTCAGAACAACCACACCCAAAGACCTTGAAATTAAGTTATTTGCAAAAATGCGGCAGATTTTTTTGAATGCAACACAAAGGATGTAACTCGTGATTTCCAGAATCAACACATTTAATGAACTGACTTTATTGGTAGTCACATGACTTCTTCATCCTGTCTGCAGAAGAGCACATGCTGCAAACGTCACATGTGGTGGTAATAAACGCCGTGGGAGCCATTTCTAGTGTGCGGACTCTATTTTGTAATAGTTGCCTGTTTGTCTGTCTGGCACCTAGTATTAGTTTGGATGTGTGTGCTTTTGTGTATCTTTGCCTCAGTGTAACATGCCATTCAGTCTGTCGCACCAAGCTGTAACAGACTATTATAGTTTTTTTTTAAGATTGCACTGCTATTATAAAATATCTAAGATAGACATTACAAAACCCAGCCGCAATATGAAAGTCACAAATGTAGGTTCAGCCGTCATAGCAGTTAATCTCACTGCAGCACATCAAGAGGTGGCAGTGAAAGCAGTCACTTTAAGACCACTTGAAAGAGTGATAGAGGGGTGTGATGATAGTGAGGGGAAGATCCTTAGGGGGCTTTCTGCTGCTTCTTCTTAAATCATTGTGAATGCAAAGCCTAGCGCCCAGCATTTTGTTAGGTGTGTGTGTGTGTGTGTGTGTGTGTGTGTGTGTCCTCGAGGTTTGATTCGTAGAGGATGGCCAGGAGCCGCTCTGTAGGGGTTGACTTTATTCTTTCCACATTAAACCCCCGTAACAAGGCAGCACATGTAGAGAAATTCCAAGAGACAGGCGTGAAGGAAGCTGGGGTTTGGACACTACTGCCAGCGAGCACAAACTCAAGCAAGTGTGTGCCATTGACCCGTGCTTTTTAAAAAAGGTGGAGGGAGACGGGTTTTCATGAGAAATGGGCTGGCTTCCCAAGAAATCTGAAGAGGTTGCTTTTGCGAGAAGGCAACTGGCAGCCGCTGTTTTGGCTTTGCATGAAACTTGAGTCAAGCGTCAGATGATGTCAACATTTTTTACCCAGATTTAGATTAAGATCTGAACGTCAGTGGACTGAACTAAAAAGAAAAGTGAAATCGTACACTTGACAATAAGCAATACACTCTGTATACAACGACAAAACTTAGTGCATAAATACCAAAGTACCATACATTATGAGAAGCTTTCCAGGCATTGAACTTCTTAAAGTGTTTCTATATTGTCAAGCTATAGCTTTTTATGAAGTATAAAGAAGAGAATGTGTAGTATGGCGGTTAGTCCTTGTGGATACAGCAGTTATGAGTTTTATACAAGTATTTGTCAGAGGCAGAGCTGCTCTGAAGGCAGAAATATTCTCATTGGTTGAGTTAAACCTCAGTGGGCGGAGCCAAAGAACCACAGTTTTTCATAGAGCAAGTTAGCTAACTGGCTAACTTGAATGGCAAAGAAGGAACTCTGGTCAAAATAGAAAATAGAAAAATATAACTGGCAATAAAACAAATGTTCAGTGTTTACATTTGTAAAGGCTGCAGTAGTGTAAACATTGGTATGAAGTTATATAAAGGTCATGGAAAAGTTTTGGAATTGAATCTAAGTGTAAAATAAGTGTGGGAACCCGGCTTTTGATTCTATAAAGTGATAAAATGACTTCAGCATACTAATTCTATCTTTGAACTCCAAACCTGATAGAATTCTTGGAATGATACTTTGTAGCTCAATGCATATTTCTATAATTTATAGTGCCCTTGCTTCATCTGGGACAACGTAATGAATTATAAAATTGTGCATGTATTCCACTCTGTACCACTTCACTGAGGAGCAAGTCTGCCGGCAGAAAGCTCAGTAAGAGCCACTGAGACATAAGAGGCTCAGAAATCTGTTGCTGTTGATGAGTGACGATTGTGGAAGCAGTTTTAATCTAATGGATATGTGGTTAAAGTTATAGTCAACCACATGGTATGAGAAAGTTTGAGAGCCCCTAATCGGAAATATTTCCTCTGTGGGAAAACAAACTGCTGTTGGCTCTTTGTCACATGTGGTCCTGCATGTGTGGAATATCTATTTTCCCATGTCAGTGATGTAACATTACGCAGCAATATTTGAATGTCACAGTCTAGAGCATACTGTAGCAAATCACTGGTCAATTGTTTCTTAAGTGAACGGTCCTGAACAAACTTGGGGGCTCTGGGTGTACTCTCATATTTAATCTTTAAAAAAGTTCAAATGTCTTGAGGGAACTCGTAGGCATGTTCTGGACAAAGATAATGTCATAATGTCAGTCTGACCTTAAAGCCAGCGCCCTGCTGCACAACAGGCTCGGGCCATTTCCATTGATTGGAGCGGGAGGAAGCAGTTGAGCACTTCAGTGAGTCTTTCTTCTCAGAGACATTTATAGTTGAAGCTCACAGGAGACTCGAGCAGGAAGTGAGGGCTCTGCTTTTTAAATACTGTTGTGGCTGCAAGTCGCTGTAAAGATGCAACAGCCATTAAAGGTCAGTCTCCCACTGACCTTTAATGGCTGTTTTAACATTTGAATTTGAAAAGAGAGGATTCTGGTCTAAATGCCGCTGTACTATAATATCTTATGCTATGCATAGTAAAGTATAGTATAGTGTAGTGTAGTGTAGTATAACATAGTATAGTATAGTGTAGTATAACATGGTATAACATAGCATAGTATAGTGTAGTATAACGTGGTATAACATAGTATAACACAGTATAGTATAACATAGTATAGTGTAGTACAACATAGTATAGTATAGTGTAGTATAACATAGTATAAGATAGTATAGTATAGCACAGTATAGTATAACATAGTATAGTATAGTGTAGTATACTATGTTATACTATAATATACTATACTATGGTATGTTAAACTATACTATACTGTACTATACTACAATACACTATACTATACTATACTATACTATACTGAATTGAGCCTCTATATGGATGCTCACCTGGGATTATTATAGCACAAGGGATAGTAACATCATATCCTGTGTATTGATAAATACTATGCTACAGTGTACTACACTATATTATACTACACTACACTATACTATAATCTGCACCTATACTATTTGGTTTACTGTTTGGTCTAATGCAGAACACAATCATTTTTTTCTTCTTTCATTGGTGTTTGTAGTTTAAATGCAAAGCATGCAGCGCTGCGTAACTTCAGATCAAACGCTTGCAGAACCTGGGGTAGCTGATGAAAAAGCCTGTTGCTGAGGGCCAGTGGTCTTTGATCTCAAGTGGTAGCCCAAGCCCTCGCTAGGTGTGTGTTTTACTGTTTCTTAATTATAGCCAGCCTGGTGTCTGGAACTCTTTACTGCAGCAGGCAGCAGCCTGGTTGCTAATGCTTATGAAGCAGATACCTCCTCTGGTTTGGTTTGGAGGGCAGCGGCAGCGTGGGGGTGAAGCCAGGGTGATCTCCGCTGGCCTGCGTGGGAGGCGCCGTCACGTCACATGTATGTCAGAGGCATGCGGGAACTCTTGAGAAACCAGGGAAAGAGGTTCTTGATAAAGCTGATGGATCGTTTAAGTTCTGAACTCTGTTTCCTGCCTCTTTTAGCCTCATGTGTGGACAAAGTGTGTGTGTGTGTTTGTGGTTCAGATTCAGAGGGCACATATGAATGTCTCCCAGCCTCCCACTCGCCCAATCACCTCCCCCCGTTCCCTACAATGCCTCATGATTAGGCTTATACTAAGACAGAAATGACCTTCCAACCCACCAAAATCAGGACGACAGTATAACTTACAGAGTTGTGTACAAGGTGAGTTCTTCCTGGTTTTGAGAAAGAGCCATGGCAGCTATGACCCAAATCTAAATGGCCCTACTTACAGTGTATTATGGTATAATCTCATTTTTTTTTCCTTTATTGGCATGCGGATCCCATTAACATGGTCAAGATGGTTAGGGCCTGTCTGAGAAGTGATGGCCCATGTTTATTATGTCTTTAGGCACTCTTCTGGCTCTGCTTCAGAGAAGCTGCCCCTGGCAAACCACCAGCAGATCCCCACAGAAGAACTCCTTCTGTTTCCAGCAGTGCTACTTATTCCAGGATTTCCCTTTGCACAGCTCAGCCTGCTACAAACCATTTCACTGTTCATGTCTCTGAGAGCTTTGGGATTAGGACAGCACAATATTGATAAAATAATGATATTCCAACGTTTTTTTTCTGAGTAATGCAGTTGCACAAACAATGTGGACACGTCTTTTCCTACGTGATTTCTTTTCCACTACCTCAAACATTTGTGAGGAGGGCAGAGATGTTATCGCTTAGGACTTTCTCAGTTTGGCTGAAATGAAAGACTTTCTTCAACTTGCAGCATGAACTCGGGGAATTTGCCCAACAGCAGACTCACTATTTTGTTTGGGAGGCTTGTGTGTGAAACAGCTTTTCCCACTGAGAGACACTGTCTGGTGTAGAAATTGCAGTAGACAGTTGCGATTGCACTTTTGATGCTTTTGACGTTTAGAGTGTTGCCCTATTTGAGCATAACAGACGCGTGAAGGTCCTTGAACCTTCGGCCCTGTTTCCTCCCTCTGTAACTCAGTCAGAGACTTGAACTAAGAGCGCAGTGTAGAAAAACATGCTGTTGTTGCTCTGAAATCATAAAAACGTGGATTTTCTTTCTGTGTTTTTACACTGCCTTTAGAAATAATACGGACTCCACGGAGGCATTTGCTTCCGTTTACGGGATATAATGATAGTGTTTGATCCTTGCAACACACCTGGTCTGCATGGAGGTTTTGTGGAGGGACGGTAGATTTACAAGTACAGTAAGTCCATCGTAAACAACCAGAAAGAGGCTCAGCTACTTCATACGGACGGTTCTGTCAGTCTTGAGTTTTTTGTTCATATACATAAAACATACGACAGCACATTGCCCTTAAGGAAAAGGATTGGAGCAAACAAGGAAGGAATGCGATTGACCTCGCGATGTCAGAAGTGGGTGTTTACTGTATCATGGATAAACTGTCTCCTTCTCTCTCTCTTTATCTCTCTCTCTCTCTCTCTCTCTCTCATTCCCACCCCCCTCCCTCTCTGATCGCTAACATAACTCTTAAGTTCTTGCCTCTCTTCATGTAAGCGCATAGGAAGCGTTCCCTCGAGCTTGATGGTTCACATCCTGCAGATATTTTATTGCGGAATCGTTTCCAAGATAGGAAAAGAGGGAAGCTTCTCATTCCTGCTGTATTTTTGGCCTTCATGATCTAAAAAGAAAAGGAAAAAAAAAAGGACTAAGGCCATAACCTCAGGGTCTGTTTTGTGTCCAGCCTTGCAGAGCAGGAATGCTGATCGAGGACTGTGAGGAGTAATGATCTGCCTCTAAAACAGATCCTGGATGAGCGTCCTCACACGGTGATAAACCACATGCAGGGTAATGAAGCCCCAGGCCACATGAGCCATTTTGTCCACCATCAATTTCGAACTTTTAATCCTCCTCTCAGCCTTCAGAGGCAAACTTTAAGAAGACGTTTGGCCACGAGCGAGCTGGATTTTTACTTTTTACATCTTTCGTTCACATCTATTCTAGGATGTAACCCACGTCGGGACGGCGATATGAACTGACAGCCATGTCAAACAGAAACGTGTCTCCAGAGTAACAATAAGAAAAGACATCACATCTGGTTTGGTGCCTACGCTTTTCCCCACTTGTTTTGAACACATTTCGGTTACGGTATGTGCCTTCAAGTTTTGACTGAATTGAAGCGTCTCCCCAAATACCATATAAGTCGGCTGTTTGGCTGGTGTTTCCGTTGTTGTGCCTCGTTGTCCTCCGTGCTAACGCTGCTCAGACAAGCTGCTGTGGGCACCGACATTTTGGCACTCGTCTCAGGTGAATGATGTAGTTATTGACATGGCAAGGCTGGCGAATAGCAAATTGAGCGTTCACATACAAGCTGCATCTACACTACCAGTGAAAAGTTTGGACACACCACATTTGTCTTTATTTTTTTACTATTTTCCACATTTTAGAATAATAGTAAAGTCATAAAAAACTATGAAATAACACAAATGGAATCATGCAGTGACCAAAAAAGTGAAGAAAAAAAAAAATCAAAACTTTATTTTAGATTCTTTAAAGTAGCCGCCCTTTGCCTTGATGGAAAGGCAAAGGCTTTGGAAATAAATTCATACATAGGCATCAACTTCACTCAATTTCAAGCATTTAAGCATAAGCATTTAGATCAAAATGGCTTTAAGAGAATGAAAAGCATAGAACATTCAATCAGGTGTGTCCAAACTTTTGACTGGTAGTGTAGGTCACATGCCTCAGGATCCAGTTCTGTACCACACGTCCATGCGGTCCAGACCAGAATTGCAAAAATGCGACTCCATGCAGCTTTTCCCTGTTCACACTGATTAGAAAACATCAGATCTGTGTCACACGTGATGGAAAAACTGAACTGGGACGCTTTCAGCTGCAGTGTGAACTCAGCCTGAGTGCCATGAAGTACCTGGTGTTATTTCAGCATGACAAAGATACTGCAAGCGGCCCGGGATCGGCCTTAAAGCCACCGTAAAATACTACTTCAGCCTCACTCGTTTGTTTCCATAAAGCAGGACAGCTGGAACAAAATCCTCCCCCTATCCTGTGCTGCGTGGAGGAGCGTTTTTCAGCAGGCAGCTGGCAGCACCAGAAGCCCTGACAGACGGCGCAGACCGACCGATCCACTGACATACAGACAGACAGGAGGAAGAGCTGACCTAAATAAATGTCTGACTGTTGATTTTAACCTTTACTTCAGCGGGCGGCTCGGCGAAACTTGGCCACCTTTTACTGCGCGCCGTGTTGCATAATCGGTGCTGCTGGCCGCGAGGGCGAGGCTCCGCTCCGCTCCGCTCCGCTCGGTCTGTGGTGTGACGCTCAAATGTAAACACACTGTAACCCTGATGGGTAATGCATCAGTTAGACTATCCTCTCGGCGGCGGGTCGGCCTGACGGAGGATATTTTAACTGAAACGATACTTAACTGTCAATCCGGCCGGGCGCTTTTACTCCTCCTCCTCTGAGTCCTCCGGCGAGATTTGCCTCGGAGGAAACGTTTACAATGCTGAGATTCATGGAAAGTGACAAAGTGAGCGAATTAGATATGCTAATGTTTTGCTAAGAGCCGTGTGTGTTCAGTGGCCTAAACTTTTGGCCTCTGAGACATAAAAGAGCATTCTGGACATGTACAGCTCCTGACATATCTGGAGCTGCTGTGAAAAAAAAAGCAAAAAAAGCAAATATCCCTTTTGATTAGAAAAAGAAAGTGAGCCAGTTCCTCTTTGCAGCGAACTGTAGTCGGGCACAAGAGTTGTATTCACTAATAGTTCTTAATGTTCCTTGTTGACTTAGCCAAGGCTCGCCTTGCTTTGCCTGTTGCAGAGGCTTGACCCCAGAGTGTTTGGGTATATGGTTTGAGGTGCAGGAGGGGAGGCTCACCAGGATATGCAAAGCCAAGCTATTTCTTCCAAGTTCTCTCCTCGGCAGTGAGGGGCAGCTCAGTGTGCACCGCTGGCTGCTTTTATTGATATTTATGTGTTTAAACATTTTTAATCATGACCTATATAAACTTAAGAGGAGCCCACATTTTCTGTTGTCGTTACAGACGGACATTGAGACCCATTCAGCGGCGTGGGGTTTTTTTATTTTAAGTCGGGTGCAGAGACTCCTCACCGCCTTCTTCTCAAAGCAGTCGGCAAATGTTTGCTCTGTTCGGAGGAGAGGAGCGGCACAAAAAGACGTGATGGAACCAGATTAAATTCTCATATTGTGTCTCGAAATTGAAATGAAATCGTTTGTGCAGCCTGTTTAAAAAAAAAAAAACCCGCCCCCCCCCCCCCACCTAACACGCTTCTCCCCACTCTCCTTTAAGTGTTGAATTCATAATCGCACTAACCAACCTTTTACTGTCTGTCAACAGTTTCTTTTGGAAAGGACTCTCTTATATTTCGGGATTACATTTCAAAAAGAAGACATGTGCCTTCCTGCCTGTGTGTAGGATCACTTTGAAACCCTCTGCTCCTGTGTGTGTGTGTTTGTCTACAAACATAAAGCATCCGTCATCATCAAGCTGAATTTTAAACACAAATATGCAAGGAAAGTGAAAGGTAGTGAGAATACAGATGAGGATGTTCATTATTATGTTAATTTCCCTGCGTACGCTTCTGAAATATTTTTGCTCGGCCCTGTTTATTATTGTGTAGCATCCTGACAAATACAGTTTCTACTTGAAGAGATGGGAGACTTTTAGTTCTTTCTCTCTTTTCCCTCTCCTCTCTCTCTCTCTGCAAATCGTAAGAAATTACCTCGTGTATTTTTTCCCCTTAAAGTTCCTTTAAAGGCTGGGGATGAAAATGGCAGGTAATGATGACGAAGGTTTGCACACATTTTTGAAAGCAAACACACCTTTGAACAACACAGAGGGTGAAAGGTGGCAGTGTCCTGGCTGAATCCAGGCCTTTTTTCAAAGTTGCAGTACCTCCACTTTTTTTTTTTCTTCTTTTTTTTTTTCACGAAAGCACGTTCATACCGACCTCCTTAAGAAGTTTAGACTGAAAGAGACTGTTTTTGAAAAACTGGAGCCCTTCAGCTGAATCCCATATGTTTTTTTTGGCAGAAGCGTGCTGTCTGCTTGGCCGGGGCTGATGTTGGGGATATTAAACTGATGGAACACAGGACTCTTGATCCCTTTTTTGAGGCTTGTGTTTGGGTACCAACTGGCCGGGCCTCCGTCAGACACCTGCCATTGTCTGTTCCGCTATTGGATAACGCTGAAAACTGGGTGGCAAAAAAAAAACGTGCCATCCTGAACCCTTCCTGGAACCAGCGAAGTGTTTTTCACTGTTTCAGTTCTGCTGGAGTGAACGGCAGTGCATCTGAAAGTGTGTTTTGCAATACGTTTTTAATGGTTTTAATCTTTTCAACTTTTTGAATTGCTCTGCCTGAGGTGTGATTGCCTAGCTGGAGATGCCATTTCTGATGTCGGTAGAACAATTTAGTTGAGAAAATTAATTTGTTTTGAAATTACTTTCTGGCTGATAATGTTGAAACCATGGTGTGTGTGTGTGTGTGTATTTTATATGTGGATCTGTCAGAGAAACACAATCGGGTTTGTCCACACATCAGTTAAACACAAGCTGAGCTCCCATCCACAGCTGCTGCTACTCAGGAAAAAGACCCTCAAATTATTCCATTTAACTTGTATTTACTTTGTACTTCTTTCTGAAAGACTATGACTCAGCTTTAATCAAAGGTGCAATAATTAAGATTTCTACAGAGCACAAAATGGCCACCACGATGTATATCTGTGGGGGGTTTGATGGGGTTGTTGATCAATACCAGTGACTCAGCGATTGCTTCATCAGGTGCTGAGAGCTCTGGCTTTCGAAACTCACTTTCCAGCAATGCAGCAATCCACTTTCCACTCACTTTCTTGGAACAGAAACTCCCCACACACTGGAATTTCAAGACACATAGTATAGAAAGAAAGTACAGTATAAGCAAGTTTGGTTAGTTTACTTTTACAATGTATTCTAAACATATTCTGATAGTGATAATGATAATGATTTTTTTCTTACTCTCATTTTTTAAGTATTCTCAAAAGTATTCCTCTATATTTTTCCAAAGTTTCTGTACATTACATTATGTCATTTAGCAGACGCTTTTGTCCAAAGCGACTTAAAATAAGTGAATTTTGTCAACAGTAGTTAAACCGACTGTATATGACAGTCTTCATCAGCTAAGCCTTCAATAGGAATAAGTAGCATTTGTTGAGGTTTGAGAGGTTTTTTTTTTCTGTATTCAGAATACAGTATTTTTCCATGTAGCATAATGAAATACTCTTACATTTTTTTTGTATTTACGCAACATTACATGTATTACATTACTACCCAACCCTGATATAAGTCGGTTGCACACATTTACACACACAACTGAGTCGGTGTGTATTTCAACACTTCCCTCAACTCTTTATCTTCTCCCAGTCTCCAATCCATCTCAGCACTGAGCTGAAAGTGTAGCAGACTTCTGAAAAAGTTGCTACAGCCAGTGAATAGAAGGTGATGTTGAAACCTTTCATCATAGTGAAGTAACTAAACCCTAAAGGTCCCATATTCTGCACTTTCCAGTGTTTTATTTTATGTCTTGAGGTCCAGTAAAAGCTGTGTGTGTGGTGTCATGTACCAAAAACTCTCTCAATCCATTTTTACACATTCATTTTCCAGCATCTCTCTGAGCCTTACCAAGAACAGGCTGTTTCTGTCGCTGTGTCTTTAAGGCTCATTAATATTAACGACCCCTCTGTTCTGATTGGCTAACCGTTTCAAGAGTGAAACGTGAGACGCCGCGGCCCGGCGGCTACAGACAGTGACAGGTAGGGAAAACTCAATAAACAATGACAACCGCTCAACTGCTTTGAAAAAAACACTTTGTTAGTCTATTATTCTTACAAAAATGATAATGAGCGAACCTTTGTGACGCCACAAAGTTACGGAAGTCCAAACGGCTCGTTTAGAGGCTCGCTTTTCTAATATGGATTGTGTGGATTTAGTTGCCGACCGTGCGTTTTGATACTTTCATGTTTAGATAGCACATCCAACTCCTTTATCATCACAGAGGCAAGGGAAATCCTGTTTTACATGATATGGGACCTTTAACATTGATTGGACGACACATCTGACAGAAAAGAAGCGGCACTTTAAAGCTGCACTATGCAACTTGGCACTTTGGCGCCCCCAAGTGGTAGCGGGAGAGAACTGTTTGGATTTTTGAAAGTTTGAAGGACTTCATTACCCAGAAATTATGTAACATGCTGATAGTAAACTGCACACTCCTCCGACCTAAATGTTTTCTTCTCAGTAGCTCATAGGGGTGGAGATGGTGAAAAAAAATAAACTTTTCGCAGCAGGTTCAACCATCATGGGTGAAGCCAGCTTTCTCTGGACGGAGCGCTCGCTTCGATTCCTGAGAAGAGAATTAGGCGGGATGGGGCGCTCTTCTCTGTTGTAGCCCCACTTTTTGATTTAGGCTGATAAGACGGATGTATTCTTGCCTAGTGCAGCTTTGAAGAAACCATGCATGCTTTACTTTGAAGTTATTTGCATTTTATTCAGTCCTTCCCCTATTCATTATGCTTCATTAGAGGATCAAGAGCGAGGAACGATTGTCCTGTGCTTGCTGGGGCCAGATGAGACGACGTGCTCCACGGCCCTCTATCCCACACCTGTCATATCCATTAGTCAATTCTGACAAGATCTCAAGGTGAATTAATTAACAGTCACACCGCACACTTAATTGATTGACAGATAATTGCATAACGTTACTCTAGCTAAAATACTGATAACCACTGAAGCGCGCCCTTTATTTATTCCATCAGAATGAGTTATATCTGACTTTCTGATTGACATGACTTTCCTTCAGGAGGCATGAGAGTGTGAGAAACTGGCTGCAAGTTCAAGTCTCATGCCAGATGTGTGTGAGAGCACAAGTGTGTTCATTATCGTTAATGTTTGTACTCTGTCACAGTATAACTATCACATAGACTGCCATACTGAATATTCGTGTTTAAATCTTTTTTATTGAGGAAGCAGTCGTAAAATACATTCAGTATTACAGATTTGTCCTCGCTTTAGAGTTAGAAACAGAACAAACAACAAAGAGAAAAGAAGAGAAAAGAAAAAAACAAAACAAAAACAAAGACATGTATACAACTATCCCATACTGAATATTCTAACATGTTCAGTTTACTTGAAAAAAGTTTGGAAACCAATTGCCTCACTTTTACCCTGTAAATTTTAAAAGCCAAATTAAAGTAATAATCAACTAAAAGTTTAGTGAACAGATTGTTTTAGAGTAAAGTATGAGATAGATCTCAAGTAAGATTCTTGAATGATTATAAGTCAGTTTACTCTTGCGCCTTTTATCTTACTGAAGTATTATTATGGCATTAATTCAATTTAAATAACTTTATCATATCAAGTAATGTGAATTTCATGAATGCTTTTTATCTCAACGTGTGTTTAATCTGCAAATTCAAGCTATGGTCACTGTTATTTCTACTCTGTCACAGTATAGCTGTCACATAGACTACCATTCATTTTGAGAAAAAGATCCATTTGGACCATATTGAGGCTTTAAGCTTCATCTATGATTGAATAGCTTGCAGTGTAATATCCTCATGCCTCATGGTCACTATTTCCAGTTTCAGTATGTGTGTGAGCAGTAACTGAGCAATAACTATGGGCAGATAGCAGATGAAGTTACTGTGGCACATTGATTGATGCTGTTTTAAATCGGCGTAGGTGGTCAATATTGTGATAAAGTCATGAAATGGTCTTCAAACCCCAGCTGTGTGTATTATTCAGTAAATCACTCTGGGTATGGCGATATCGGACCGGTTCCTGAAGAAAGTGAAAAATGCGATTGTTAAAATTCTCTTCACAGACGTAAAAGCCTGAAAAGAAACCGAGGCCATGTTGTGCTTTTTCTGGTACTTTGTCTGCTCTCCTGAAAGGTCACCGTCAGCCAAGAAAAGTAATATCATTCAGTAGTAACCAAACAATGGAGGGAAGGTCGGTTTAACAAGCTGCTGTGGCCTTTGTGATCACAAGATGTAACGAGATAGAGACTCGAATAAAAGCCCAGACGCTGATTTCTCCAAATGTACGCTTGATATTGTGCTATAATGCTTGATATTGTTCGTTCGCAATGTTCTCCGAGGGGAAGAAGCGCGCGTCGACAGTGGGATTCTTGTATGAGGAGCGCTGAGCCGAAAAAAACCAAATCAAATCTAATACGAGCACCCAGAAAAGAGTGAGGGAGTTGCTGGAGTAAATGACTAGATACAATACTTCGATTTCTTTTTTGGGGCACACACCATGACACACTAATGCATTTCGGCAAGAAAAGCCTTCCTGAATGCGTTGTGGGGTGTGTGATCCAGTAAATAAGTGAAATGAGAGTATTGTATCCACTATTTTTTTTTTTTTTTTTTTTACCTAATTTTGGATGTGCTACCTGACTCTTTTTTGAGTAGCTGTCTTGGTCCCAATATCCCAATTTTAAGATGCACAGTCATGGCCCATTTACACAGAGGAGTTAAAGGTGCATTTCACCTATAATCTAACTAAAACACATTTTGTCCCAGCCTTTCTTATTGAATCTCCAAGAAAGATTTCACTGAACTTGTGTGATGGAACAAGAGTCGCCTGGTTGATATCACTCAGACGACAAATTAAAACTACAAATTTCTTGTTATTTTCTTAAAAGTAATGCATTACTCTTTATATTACTCCCTGAGAAAAGCAATTAGTTACACTATTGTTACATTGCTTTTGTGTTACAGCCTAAAACGATTGTGCTACTTGCGTTCATTGGGCTGATAATTATTGTTTACGTTTAAGAAATGTGATTACAGTGGTTTATTATGCGTAAATCCCAACACTGGTCTCAGATTAAATGAAAATATCCAACACCACTGACAGTTTTTGGATGTGTGTGAGATCGTGCAGCGATCAGTCATCGGATTTTTGTTTTGGTGAAGTTCCCCTTTAAGAGTAGGAGGAGTGCTGAGGGAGCATGAGAAGGGATAACATTCCTGTTTTTAGCACAAAGTATCGACTGTTAAGTGTAGGCTTTGGGGGAAATGTGAGGGAAAACAAAGATAAACCTGCTCAGCACCCGTTTCTTTAATTTGACCGATTGATTTCTGATTTGAAAGCAGACACTGGGCATGATCAGACAGGGAAACACACAGGATAGTATCTGGAACCATTATCAGCCAATTCAGTCAATTGATAATGACACTTTTATACAACACAAACAATTATATTCATCACACTTTGTTACCTGGATGCAGAACCTGTTTCAGTTCATCCTGTCCTGGAAAAGCTTTGTAATAAGCTGAAAAATGCATTTTTAAGCTTTTTCTTTTCTTTTTTTAGTGCATTCATTCAGAAAGGAGAGGGAAAGGAGTAATGTCCTTTTATGCAATTTCTCTACTTTAAGGATGGATGACAAATTAATTTCAGGACAGCCTTATCCAATTTGCTTATGTATCCATTCAAATCGGCGAGAGCTCAGCATTTCTTTTGGTGGAAACAGATTACTGCAACGCCTTTGCAATCAAGAGAGGGAAGGATTTTGGCTTTGTTAAGAGAGAGCATGTCTGCAGCAGATGAATTACACATTGGTCTCTTTTTGCAGGTTTAGGTAAAGCAAAGGAGGGATTTAACAAGTTGTTTTTTATTCCTTTTATAATCAGGGACAAGCCTAGATAAAAAGCATTCAGACTAAGGAAACAGACTGTATTGATGAGAGCTGGCCCAGTTACTTTCTCATCCCCAAGTTCATGAAATTATAATCTTAAGAACAGCGCCACTGAGTGAAAATGCAAATTGTGTGCAGCGATGTCTCTAGTCGATCATGATCTGTTATATACAGAAAGATCTTTTATGTGGTCCAAACAGTCTCCAGCTGTGTGAGATGTGGAGCGCTTTGATCAATATTAAAATGCCGGCTCTCGGTCTCATTTACATGCATTGTGGATTGGTTCAGGAGGTAGACCACGTCCCTCGTGCTTTGTCTCACACCGTTTGGCTCTGCCAGTTCACAAGCACGAAGAAGGCAATTTCTGTTTTGTTGAGATGATCGCAGTTGGATAGTGACAGAATGAATTCTCGTCTTTGTGTGTGATGCATAAGTTTCATCCAGTTATCCGTCTGACGGTGTGTGTGCGCAGCTACAGAATCCTCCCTTCATCCAAAGTGCCTTCTTAATAGGCTTGGACCCTTATTTATCAAGTCTCAGAGTAGAAGTGCAGGTCTAGTGTCAGCTCTGCCTTTTCATTTTCTACTGAATGAGATGATTATGGGTTGCTGGCCAGTGCTCCTAAATGGACAAACCATAATGATGAACAAACAAATGATAAACACTGGTGCTGCTGAGGGCCCGGATCGATTACTGCACAGTTTGACCGCGGACACTGATTTTGTCCCACGAGGAAACTTTGCGTTTTTACACAGTGTGTCTGAGCCAATTAACTTCTGAGATGTTAAACTTTCTGCTCCGTTTCTGACTCCTGCACACGGGGGAGGAGAGAAGAGAGAACGATATTGAATTCAGTTTTATTTAAAATATGTTTCACGCACGGGTGTCGCCTCAGCGCTCAGTCCCTGTCAGCACTCAGGTGGATTTGTTTGGCTGCGAGCCGAAGAGTGGCTCAAGGAGGAAGATGAGCGCGAGAGTGAATGAGAAATAGCAGCAGTGTGACCGGCCGGGGTCAGGAGGAACGCCGGGAGTAATTCAGACCGGATAATCCACCGACCTTGTCCTCAAATATCTATTACTTGTTGTAATTGGCAGGTCGCTTGGCAGGTTGCATGTCAGCGTGAGAATCCCTGCTGACATGCAGAATGTTTACAGTCTGGATCTGCAAGGGATTCCTGCAGCTATAAGATAAATGCAAACAAAGAGCGGGCGGAGGAAATCCCTGCCGCAAAGAAGCTTAAGTTAACAAACACGGGAAATGTAAATGTTGAAATGTTTGCTAACATGAACTTTTTTTTTTTTTTTTTTTCACATTTATATGTCATGCATCCTTCACACCTGAGCTAGAGCTTCATGGCAGCTGCATGGCGTGTTCTCACATTTCAGTGAAGTTAGGCTGATGGAGGTATTGATCTTCTATCTTCTATTTAAAAAGTTTCGGTAGTTGCTGATGGAGGGGAGAGTGCGTCTCGATCACTTCCCTGTCCTGATTTCCCCCCCAGCAGCATGTCCAACCCACAAGCTGAAAGTTTTGTTGAAAGTTCGGCCATCATCATCAAAGCCCTCTGTCCTCTGTGATGAGGAGGACATGCGCTGGAAACCACTGGGTTTGAATAGCGATGTAACTTAATATATTCTTCTCCCGCGCTACAGTCCATATCCATTCATGTTTTCATAACCTCTGGCTGTCACTATAGTTGTCTTATCAAGATTTCATTTGAAAATGTGTGCTCTTTTGTAAATGGTGCCCAGGATTCAAGATTTCTTCCAGTATCTCTCTCCATCCTTTATACTGTTATCTACATACATTCAATTGCATAAGCAGCATGTGGCTCAGGATCCTTGACAGTCAGGAATTCAGTACAGTCACATTCTACTTCTACATTTTCTTTTGATAAGCATATGTACCAGAGATGGGGGCTTGAGTCACACGACTTGGACTCGAGTCACAGTTTTAACTGCTTGAGACTTGGCTTGATGCATGAAGAGAAGACTTGAGACTCGACTTGACTTGGGTTCTGGTGACTTGGGACTTGACTCTGACTTGTACTTTGATGACTTGAAAAGGTTTCTAAAGTCTTGACTTGAGATCTTGTGTTTGTGTAAATGACTCAGATTGAAAGTGATGAGATTTGTTCCAGCGGACGACTGAATTTAAATTCTGTTTTCTGAATTTGTATGGAATGATTGAATTTATTGAAGTTGAAACTGATTATAGAAATCAAACTCATGATGCTCTTACCAAGTTTTTATCCTATTAAAACCATATTGCATTGAAAAGTCCTAGATATTTAGTTTTCTTTAAGATATTAAACTGATACTGGACTATTGATTTGTTCTGACTTGACTTGCTGTTCTACATTTAGACTTGAGACTTGACTTGAGACTTGTGCCTCAAGACTTGAGACTGACTTGGGACTCGAGCAAACTTGACTTGGTCACACCTCTGATATTGTACATGTATTGAAAGATATCAGCTCCAGAGATGATTTTTTTGAACAAAGGTCTGATTTTAAATTCTCTAAGCATGGGGCGCTCAAGTTTGCTCTTTCATGAGCTCTTTTTGTCTGGAACTAATATGACCTTGGGATGTTTAATAACTGCAGAGATCGTCTGTGATTTGAATCCCATGTGAATCTGCCATGTCTGAAGTTTCTAAAGTAGAGATTCCAGCACAAATGACCTACTGTGTTTCGGTGGAGACAGAGGTCCTCTGATAGTCTGTGCAAATTGAACTCTGTTTGTTTTTGGCACACACTTTCTTTTCCTTCTTCTTCTAGACGCCCAATTACTGTCTTCCTCCTGTCATGAAAAATGGAGGCAGTAGTGGAATCTATAGAGAAAGGTTGTCAATAAATGTTTTGGCACAAACTTCCAAGTTTTGTTCAGGAAAAGATGAATTGTAAAATCATGGCCTTATGCGATTACATCCGACTTCATTAATTACAGGTTTCCATGTAATACTACTCCCATGAACAGGGCTATACATGTGTTTTCAACATATTGTTTCTTGCAGTGTAGTTTTATAGCTCCTCCTGTTGTAAAACAGCCATGGTAATGATTATGAGAAACGATGCCAAGCAGTGGCTTCGTTTACACGCACAGAGAAATCCATTATTAACCCGGTTACTCAAGTAACCCGGTTTTCGGTCGATGTATGTAAATGTCATAACTGGGTTAGAAAAACCTGATTAAGCTCATACTCTGATTATGAGAAACCTGGATATGATGCCTGGCGTATTCCCATATTACTGTAAACAGGTCACACAGCACTACGGATCCATTTTGATGTCAAAAAACATGCCAGTGAGAAGTATTTATTATTACTGTTACCACTGGGATCATCATTTCTTTCCCCTGTATTAAAAGTAACCTGCTGCTCAGTCAGACCTTTTTATATCTTTTTACTGGCAGACTGTTCAGTCTGTGGGAGGCACATCTTAAAGTGATGTTGAACTTCGGTAGTACCTGGGGTTGTGTAGCTTCCTGGCCATGATATAACCACAAAATCGGCGATTCTCTCTTATATGTTGCTCCAGTAGAGGAGATAATGTTTTTTTTTCTCTCTCCATTCACTGCCATTGTGTGGTGAAACAGAAAATCACACAGATTCTGCAGAAAGCAGATTCTGACAATACAAATAGTCGTATCGCTCACATGTGTTTAAGTGAATCACTTTCTTTATGTTTATTAAACCTTTCAGTCTGAACAAGAGTAACACCGAAACGCTTTTGGTCAAACTCAAAGGTTTAATAAACATAAAGAAAGCGATTCACTTAAACACCTTGTTTATGTGTTAGAAGTGTTATTTTCAGACTTGTTTGGCCACACAATGGCAGTGAATGCAGAGAGAAAAAACACGATTATCCAATCTCGTCTACCGGAGCAACGGATAACAGAGAATCGCCGATTTTGGGGTTTTATCGTGGAGGAAGATACACAACCCAAGGTACGACCAAAGTTCAGCATCACTTTAAGCTGTGTGCGCACTACAAGACTTTAAGCCTGATTTAGCTCTCGTTCTGAAGTTTTCGAGATCTGAGACAAAATCCTTGCGTCGGAGCGACTCGGCGCGTGCGGCCGTCACCGAAGCTCGTTAAGCTTCAGCGGGTCAGACATCAAGAGGTTTTCAAACATGTTTGATTGTGTCAGCACGGAATCTGCCATGCTCTGGAAGTGACAGATATGTAAAGAAAGGTTTGGAGAACAGTGAGCAGCGATAGCCAATGAGCAGCTCCTGAGGAAACCAGGCGGAAGAGGTGGAAACTACAAAGCAACACATCATCATTACGGCTTTATTTATCTCTCTGTGCAGAACAGACAGGCCTGCATGCTGCCTGCATCTCCCCAACCATTCTCTCCTCCAAGTGAAGAATCTGTTGATGTGCGTCCGTCCCACATCGTTAAGTGAACACACTCTTGCGTCGGCAAGACAAGTAACTACAGGAAAGAACGTTGTTTAATGTGCGATCTTAGGTTTTTGACAGTCGTATAGTTAGCGCTCGGCGTTAGCTGGACAGGAATATTCTGTTAATTTGTTTATTCATGGCCAGACTCAGACAGACAGACTCAATCGCAGGGAATCAAAGGCGCATGTGGACCTGAATAAAACCTTTAACCAGAGTATGGGCAGTAGTGCATGTAATCTGGGCAATGTTTGGGGGGAGTTTTCAGTTGATCGGGGACTGTGGGAGTTGGGAATGAGTTCAGTGTGTGTGTGTGTTGGTTGCAGAGGACCATATGTGCTCAGTGAAGAGGCCCAAAGCCAGGTAAAGGCCTGTGTGGAGCTGGATGGAGAGCTGGAGCACATTCCACTGGAGCTCTCTGAGAGGCAGCTCTGTGTACATGCAGGTGCACAGTCACACACACACACACACACACACACAGCATTTTCTCTTGCCAAGGCAACTCACACTACATGCTAATGGATCAACTTGATAGTTAAACATTAAATCATTGATGTCGCTCTTTAATCTCCCTGCTGTCTCCCTGGGCCCGGTGCTGTCGCCGCCGGCATTCACAAGTATTGTGAGCGCTGCACAGTCCAATTGAACAGCCCATTCAAATTTGCTTTATATGCATATGTAAACTTCAATTCAACCTCAACTTTATTGTCCTGAGGGAATTTTGGTTTGCAGCCAGGGTTTAAAATACTCAGAAAAACAGTTAAAACAACATGTAGTAAAGACATCACATGAATAAAAGACACTGAAACCAATAAATAACTCAGATAAACAGCAGACCAAGGCCAAAACAGAGTCACTCCTACCATACTGAAGTATTAAAGCGTATAAGTAAGTCTCAGTCTGAGTAAAGTGCTTCAATATAAAGTGCTAAGTGATGTAAAAGGTATGAAACAAGAAATTATACAAGGCAGAGGCTTAATTACATTCTAATTAGCATTTGTGACATTTCCAACAGGCACATTTCTTATATTTGATTGCGGATTGTGTTGAGAAAATGCACATTAATCAGAGAAATTGCATATTATTGATTTAGCAAATTGGAGTGGAATGCTAGCTCACGGGTGTGTGTGTGTGTGTGTCTGAATGCCGGCAGCATATCATACCAGCATATCAACCGCATCGTGTTTTGATACAGCTTTACGCCTCAACTCAATATTCATGAGTGCAAAGCATGCTTCACTAGATACTTTCATGGATTTTATGAGCTGTAAATTCATCTTTGCGTCTTACATCACGCTGTCAGGTGGGCAGTGAGACGGTTTGAAATCTGTCCTAAACCACAGGCAGGACTTGCTTCACAATATGCTGCAGTGCTGGAAGTCTGGAGGCAACTTCATGCCAGTGTGTCAGAAACAACGTGGAGCTTTCTACGCTGCTTTGATCACATTGTCACTCAGAAAGGATAAATACATTTAAAGTAAGCAATCAATAATGATAAACAAACTGAATTCATGCATACATTGATTGTACTGTATGTTACATTTAGTGCATCTGTTTTTTATTACGACATGGTATGTGGGACATTATGTCATCAAAGTGGCATCTGTGTGTGTGTGTGTGTGTCTGTCTGTCTGTCTGACTCTGTCATATACAGTAGAAACAGCATGTTTTTCATAATAACAACGCCCATCCCATCCCCCCATCCCACCAAATCCCTGATAGTGCATCCCAATATAAAAGGAAAAAAAATAGAATATTGTGGCTATTTTTTGTTTTATATTCCTGTGAAGTACTTTGTAAACTGCTTTGATTCTTGTATTTCTTACCGTGTATTTATTCTTTTTGTTGTTGTTGTTGTTTTTTACTTTATTTGTATTATTCTTTAAGTCTGTAAAGTGAGAAAAAAAAAGAAAGAAATTGAATAGGTTGCCAGGAATTACATTTTCTTTTTCCCTTTTTTAGACAGACAGTTTACACTTAGTTGAAAAAAGGGGATTAAGTTGTCACTCTCTCAATTTACCTGCAATATACAAATAAAGTTATACTATTATTATTATAACTGGATATGTTTAATATATCACAGTGATTATTCAACTATCAGTCACCCAGTCAGCCCGTGTGTTTATCTATCTATCTACCTCACAGTACAGCAGTAGGTTGACTGGCAGCTGTGTGAGTATCATGGCTCCTCATCTCCCCGCTGTGTGTTGCAGGCTGGGATGATCCGGACCGACTCGGACGAATACTTCATCGAGCCGCTGGAGAGAGGCACCCAGGAGCTGGAGGACCAAGGCCGGGTGCACGTGGTCTACCGCAGGTCGGCTCTGCTGCAGGCGCCCTCCGACATCTCTGTGGACTACCAGCTGCAAGGTCTGTCCACACTGTACTGCTACTACTACTGTTACTGTTACTCCTACTACCACTACTACCGCTACTACTACAAATACTGTAATGGCTGTCGCTGCTCATGCTAAATACTCAGCTCTTCTTCTATTTATTCCGAACAAATCCCGCTGCTGTTGCTGCCAGAAACACAAAACACATCACTTCCTGCCAGAGGATTTTTCCCAGGAAAGAGCTACCAGACACTGGATGTTTAGAACAGCAAATGTAAAAGCTTTCATGAACTGGATATAGGTCGAATCACTCTAGTGTTATAGAGAGTAGCAAAACGGAAATGTATTTATGTGAAAATGTCATGGATTATGACTTTAATCTGCCTGTATAGCATGGAGCTCTTCAGTCACATATGAATATTGATCAGTATTCATTGTGTTTATTACTATTTCAATGTTTTTGGGAGATGTATGTTATTTGTAACATGGCTATATGGAAATAAATAGTGTTTTGAAGTAAAACTCCCAGTAAACAGTCAACATGTAAACAGTAAACATGGCCAAAACATGGAGACCGCCTGAGTATATCTTTATAAATTGTATCATAAATGTTGTATTTTAGTGTATTTTCATCAAATTTACAGTTACAGTTATAGTCAAAGAGTAGGAGAAGACATTCAGTTGCATCATTATCCATGAGATCTTGGTTATAATGGTGATATTGCCTTTGAAATTTAGATTATATACTAGGCGAGGATGAAAATCTTATTTTTTCCTTTATTGCATCTCCATTTACTCTGGAATGGTAATAGATATAGGTTTATTTACAATGGATTCATATTCCTTAGCTTCTTACCTATCAAAGGAGACCAGAAATATGCATATAAGCCTTATGGTTGAGGAGCTATTCCTGATTCATTTTGGGTGTGTTATTTTAGGCTTTTTTTCCTAGGGCTAGGGCTAGGGCTTAACAGGTTAATTCTGAATGCAGTGCAAAACTTTTCCACAATATAGAATCTTTTTAGAATCAGTCAGAATATACCAGAAGCATCCTATCTGTTTGGTCAGGATTCGGCCGGGATCTGAAGCTAGTTTTGATCCAGACGGGCGACGGCACAGCTAAACCCTCGCCAGTCCAGACAAGGCCTGCTGTGCATTCTGCTGTCTTAATACGAGCACACAGCACAGTGGTGTCACGGTCATGGTGTGTCATGCAGCCGTGTGACACATGACGTGTCTCGGTGTTAATTTGTGAACTTGTCCCAGCACCTTCACACAGACTGATTAAGTACAAATCTTACACTTCATTTGACTTCTACATAAAATCCTCTGCAGGTAGAGACTTCTGCCCTGATTTCTATCACGGAAGTCATTTCCTCTGACTTCGTGCCGTAGCATACTAACACTTTTAAAGAACAAATAAAGCCCACAGAAGGAGTAAGGAGCGCTCCGGTAATCAGCGGCTCAATCCTCAATTCCAAATTTGACTTTTTGACTTTCCAATGTTAATTACGCTCATAAAAAATGAGCCTTAGCGTCATTTAGCCTCCTTAGCAAGCTAGCAGCTGTGAAAATTGCTACAATGCACTTACATGCACAACAGGAATATTTATTTGATCAACAATGAAATGAGCAATGTTTTCAGTGTTAATTGCGCTTTTTGTTTTTTTGTTGTTTCTTTCCTTAGTGTGATAGCACACAAGCGGTGAAAATTACTTAAATGCACTTATAGGCACAGTATGAATGTTTATTTGACATACAATCAAATGAGCACAATATAAGTCCAAGATTTTAGACTGATGCTGGCAGGAGTTGTAATCACATTTTATTCAAGTAATACACCAGTCAAAAGTTTGGACACACCACATTTTTCTTTATTTTTACTATTTTCCACATTTTAGAATAACAGTTAAGACGTCGAAACTATGAAATAACACAAATGGAATCATGCAGCGACCAAAAAAGTGTTAAACAAATCAAAACTATCTTATATTTTAGATTCTTTAAAGCAGCCGCCTTTTGCCTTGATGGAAAGTCAGAGGCTTTGGAAAGAAATTCATACATAGGCATCAACGTCACTATTTATATTTGTCTAAGAAACAAATTTCAAGCATTTAAGCATAAGCCTTTATATCAGAATGGCTTTAAGATAATGAAAAACATAGCACATTCAATAAGGGAAAGCGGATTGTTTTTAGCTGCTGATCTCAGAAAAGCTCTGAGCTGCAGAGGCCTTGGACTGTGAGGAGCAGCTTGTGCCGCTCACACATGTCTGTTGTAATTAATGATATCACAGGTACACACTCTCCAGCTACAAGCCTCTGAAATGTCACACTGTTGAATCCAAAATGGCAGCTCTCGGGGTTGTTTATGATCGGTTCGCTTGCGAGGCAAAAGCTGCACGGCCCTTAATTTGATCAATAGGAGACAACGGAGATCTAACAGGGAGGGAAGAGGAAATCTGTAATGCCAGCAGAGTCTGAGGCGCTCACAGCACGGCAGGAGACACATATGATGCTGCCTGTGGAATACACACTGCAGCTCTAATTAGGGAAATGAATAAAAGTTAAGGCTGTTGTAATCAGCAAGCAACAAATTGCTTTTGGTCTTTGAAAAATGCTTTCCGTTTGAATTATAAATGTCAAATATGGAGCTGAAGATTTACTTTAAAGCGGTGATCACAGCAGGTTGTCGGTCGATCCTATCAGTCTTCTCTGTTAAAGCTGCACTAGACGAGCTTTTTGTGTCAAAATACAGTCGTCTTCCTCAGGCTAAATCACAAAGAGAGGCTGCAGCAGAGAAGAGCGTCCCATCCACGCTTAATTGAGGCACTGTAGATTCGCCCTGGTTGCCCAAATGAAATTCTGGTGTCAGGTGTGGACACTTTTCTCCGTCCAGAGAAGGCTGGACTCACCAACATTAGATCTTTTCCTCTCTTGTCTCTTTGGTTTCCTTTGGTATAAAGAATCACAGACCGTGCTGTGAGCAGTTTACTGACGTCAACTTTCAAGATTTCTGGGTATTGAAGTTCACATTTTTCAATCAGTTACCTTTGAGCCGCCAATGTGCGAAGTTGCAGCTTTAAGTTATTCATAGTGAAATTCTTCCTGGAATTCTTTTTTACTGCGATATTACCATAAGTTTTACGTTAATCTAATGGGAAAAAAAACCTTGTTCTCTTGACAGGTGGCTAGTAAAGGGTTAATATCAGAGCTTGTTGGTGCTGGGGGGGTTTGGACAGTACAGAGGCTCCTCTGTGGGCTCCATTGTATTACTCCTGTATTATGATAATTTTATATTGATTGGAGTCCTTTTCTTGAACCATTTTGATCTCAGTAATGTCTTCTGACCAGAAGATTGCCAGTCTGAATCTCCAGACTGACTCTGGGTGATGGCAAAGAATGAATAATTCTCTCTCCTCTCTTAAAGGGATAGTTCACCCAAAAAATAAAATTCGGTCACTATCTATTCATCCTCGTGCCAGTACAAACTCAGAGGAGTGTTTTACTTCATACAACTCACCAGGATTTCTCCAGGCTTCTTCCAAACAATTACAGCAAATGGAGGCCAGCCCTTTAGGCTTCAAAAAGGACAAAAATATCCGTAAAAGTACTCCATACAGCTGCAGCGTAATCCAAGACCTCTGACACCATGTGATCAGTCTGTGAGTGGAAAAAAATTAATTTGATCAGTTTTGCAAATTGAGTCTTCCTCCATTGTATTCAGCTTCTGCATTACCAAACCTCACAAGCGTAGCGCGGCCAGGGCGGCCTCGCCAGGTTTGGCAATGCGGAAGCTGAAAACAACGGAGGAAAACTCGATTTGCCCTTTTTGAAGGACCTGAAGGACTGGCCTCCATTTAACTGCGAGTGTTTGGAAGAAAGCTTCTCCGGCAGCGAGCCTGGAGAACTCCTGGTAAGTTGTATGAAGAAGAAACACTCATTCGAGTTTGTACTGGCACGAGGACGAGTAGATAGTGACCGAATTTAAATGTTTGGGTGAACTGTTCTCCGCTCAACGTCAGCAGACCGGTCGTCCTGGGCGGCTGCCAGGTGTGGCGGTGTTGTTCTGTGGGCTTGCAGCGGGACTTTGAAGGGCTTTTCCCCAAAACTGTATTTCATGGAAGAGTAACACTCCACACTCTGCAGGACGTTGTGTATCTGATCTTGCTGTTCCCCCAAACATGAAAAACCACAGGAATCCCCTTGGATCCATAAGTGATGATTTGCCGTCGTGTTTCATGTATTTCGGTCTGAAGTTGACCTCCGCTCCTCACGGGGTTGGATAAACATTATTTTTTACAGATACCGCCTCCAGTATTGATAGTACAATGGACTGGGCAAGCCTGTGTGCTTCTGTTTACCGTGCTGTACACTGATAGTATGCAGACTTTAAATCAGCGATATTGAATGTTTTCTGCGGAGTTGGACCATAAGCCAGAGTGCTGGCCTAAGTCAACATGCTCCGTGAATGGGCTCCTCAGGGAGAGTGAGAGAGAGAGAGAGAGAGAGAGAGAGAGGGAGGGAGAGAGAGAGAGAGAGAGGGAGAGAGAGGGAGAGATAGAGGGAAAGAGAGAGAGAGAGCAAGAGAGAGGGGGAGATAGAGGGAAAGAGAGAGAGAGTAAGAGAGAGGGAGAGAATGAGAGAGGGGGAGAAAGAGAGCAAGAGAGAGGGAGAGAGCAAGAGAGGGAGAGATAGAGGGAAAGAGAGAGAGTAAGAGAGAGGGAGAGAGAGAGAGAGTGAGAGAGAGAGAGAGAGAGAGGGAGAGAGAGAGAGAGAGGGAGAGAGATAGAGGGGGAGATAGAGGGAAAGAGAGAGAGAGTAAGAGAGAGGGAGAGAATGAGAGAGTGAGAGAGAGGGGGAGAGAAAGAGAGCAAGAGAGATGGAGAGAGAGCAAGAGAGAGGGAGAGATAGAGGGAAAGAGAGAGAGAGGGAGAGCAAGAGAGAGGGAGAGAGAGCAAGAGAGAGGGAGAGATAGAGGGAAAGAGAGAGAGTAAGAGAGAGGGAGAGAATGAGATAGAGGGAGAGAGAGAGCAAGAGAGAGGGAGAGAGCAAGAGAGGGAGAGATAGAGGGAAAGAGAGAGTAAGAGAGAGGGACAGAGAGAGAGAGTGAGAGAGAGAGAGAGAGCAAGAGAGAGGGAGAGAGAGGGAGAGAGAGCAAGAGAGAGGGAGATAGAGGGAAAGAGAGAGAGAGTAAGAGAGAGGGAGAGAATGAGATAGAGGGAGAGAGAGAGAGTAAGAGAGAGAGAGGGAGAGAGAGCAAGAGAGAGGGAGAGATAGAGGTAAAGAGAGAGAGAGAAGGAGAGAGGGAGAGAGAGAAAGAGAGAGAGCAAGAGAGAGAGAGATATAGGGAAAGAGAGAGAGTAAGAGAGAGAGTAAGAGAGAGGGAGAGAGAGAGAGAGAGAGAGGGAGAGAGAGAGAGAGCAAGAGAGAGGGAGAGATATAGGGAAAGAGAGAGAGGGAGAGAGAGAGAGAGAGGGAGAGAGCAAGAGAGAGGGAGAGATATAGGGAAAGAGAGAGAGGGAGAGAGAGAGAGAGGGAGAGAGCAAGAGAGAGGGAGAGATAGAGGTAAAGAGAGAGAGAAAGAGAGAGAGAGAGATGCTGCTCCCCATTACAGTCCCCCTGAACTCAGGGGCGAGGTCAAGGTGTTTTTGGATCAGCACCTTTTTATTCCGAGAGGAGAAGCAGAGTGTCAGCAGCAGACAGATGAAAGGAAAGGCTCCGGGGAAAACCGACAAAGTGGCTTCCTGGTGATGTGTAACAGCACAATTTGTCAGCATTTGACCAAAACACCATCTCTTCTTAACATACAATCCTTTTGCATGCAGTTGTATTTCCATTGTGCGGGTTTTGATTGAAGTAGGCATTCCTTTATTCCCGTTTCAGTGGATGATGAGGCGAAATTCTCAACAGTTCGGGAGCGGGCACAGTTGCCTCGACTGTGGGAACTGTGCCCGCTGTGATCCTCATGCATAACAAAACATTATCCCACTGCTTATGGAATGAGATTCTGCATAAATAATTGTCACCTTTTCGCTTAATTTCTCAGTTTTACTCTTCAAGTTTGTGGAAACAGGGGATTCTGCTGACGCTCCTGCAAGTTTAACAGCCGTGACATTTTCTATTTTCCTCTCAAACACGTTTTTCTGTGATAAGAGATGCCAAGGAAAGCAAACAAAAGCCTGGGGATTACACACAGAAAAGTGCTAATAATCATCCAGAACGTTGTTTCTTTACAGAGCTTCGCAAGGTCAATATTTTGTTTCAGGGAAGAGAGTTTTGATCGAAAATGACCAAGGTGAAAAGGCGAGAAGGAAGCTTCCTTACAGATCATGTTGCCGTCTGTCTTCTAAAACTGAGAAATTTTACATCAAACATACTAGCAACTAGGAACCAGCTGCCACAAACTCAACTGCAGTATTTCTAGTCTTCTATTGCTTCCTTAATAATTGTTGAAAAGTATTACTATTCAGTTAAATGCTGCTTACTTCACTCACGAAGTAAGTAAGTTTCCATCTCGGCATTCATCTTTTTTTTTCTTCTATTTTTCTTTCTGTTTGTAAACGGGTGTGAGGGCAGAAACACTGAGGAGGGTTCTACTTGGAACGTTCTATTCTTCATGCAAAGTCACTTTTACAGTAATTACAGACCTCATATTAACAACAAAATGTGTTTCAATTCAATTTTGTAAGCCTACTGATAATAACCATATTAACAAAGCTAGACCCATATGAACAAATTCATAGGGAATTCTATTCAATTGGAAACACTTGTTAGCTGATTGATTAAAGTGAATGATTACGATATAAAGACCCATGAGCCCAACAATGGCTTATCTTATCTCATCTTATCTTATCTTATCTTATCTTATCTTAACAGACTGCGCCCATGAAAGCACTGTCTCCAAACGCATTTCCCTATTTAAATCGCAAACAATACCACTCTTCAATTACTCTGTGACACCGACCTCAACCTCCTGAATGTTGTTTCCGTGACTCTCGGTGCTGCAGAACAGCAGGCTGACTGCACTGACTGAATGGAAGTCAAAATGAACCTCAGGAGGTGACAGAGCTTCTGCCTCGACCAACCAGGCCGATGACTCACCTTCGCCCAGCATCAGACCCTCAGCAGCGGTCATATAATTATCATACGCTCCCTCGCTCCTCCGCAGAGCGCAGCATGCTGTGCTGAAGGCTGGCGGATGTGTTTGGACGCTGCAGGCGGCTCCTACAGTCAAAACCAACATTATTATTATGTAGCCTGAAGTCTGAACTCACCATCTGATAGGCATGCTGCTTTAATTAAACCGGTGTCCCACTCTGCTGATCACTGGACACCTGACAGCACAGTCGCTCCTATTATTCCCCCGATCCCTTTGACAGCGACCTAATAATAATAATAACTTTATTTATCTAGCACTTTAATAAAAATGGTTTACAAAGTGCTTTACGGACCGGCATGAAATCAAACAAGACGATACAGCGGCAATAAAACATCAGTAAATAAAAGCAATGAGAACTGTAAGAAGAGTAAAAAGAAGCAAAATAAAATAGAATCAGTAAACTCAAGTAGACCTGCCCTTCACCTGCGTCTATTTGGAGTTTTACGCTTTAGAGATTCTAACTTTAAGTCCTAACCTTTAATTTCATCCAAGGTGTGTGTTTCTTTTTTGTTTTTTTCTCCTGACAACAACACTTCTATTTCAGAATCCAAAGAAGCAAAAAGACCAAGGCACTCTTTCTTTTAGATTAAAAATGCCTTTATTGATATGTGAGTGCCACTCCCCCTACTAATTAGGGTCATTTGAATCTACTGCCTCCTCTCTCATATATGTATGTGTGCCTTTTTGTTTGGTACTAACTCTAACCCTGATGAAGGCATGTGGCCGAAACGCAGAATTCAAGAGAACCATGCCATATCAATAAAGGCATTGTTAATCTAAAAGAGAGAGTGCCTTGGTCTTTTTGCTTTTTTGGATTCGGCTGATAAACCCCACCACCAAAGAGCAACCTTTCTCTCATCGATTTCTAACCTATGTGTGTCCCCCATTCTTCTTCTTTACTTCTATTTCAGAGTTTGAGTTTTTCTTCTTGGGTGTCTTTGCCATTCTGCACCATTCCAGCAGTGTTTTCCATCTCACCACCCTTCAGTCAGCAGGCCTTTTATGTTTACAGTTTACAGGGCGTCTGCCGATGCTAATCAGCATCAACAGGCACAAGCATCCAATCTACAAGCAATCATCGTCACATTCACAAAAATCAAGAGTCTGCGCGTGTTTCATGAATCCCATGTTGGTTTTTTACGTGGGCAGGTTTCTTAAGAACAAACCAAGAAAAATGTATAGTCCCCATGATATGAACTCCCATTACTTTCTTTAATGATGACCTCACGCTGCACTAGTATGTGTAAATCTAAATTTCTAACCAATAAAACCATCAGATCTTTGAACAATCCCCCACACTCCTCCCATCAAATAAAACGGCCTTTCTCTCCATGACTGATATTCCATTGGTTTAGACTTTTGAATGATTCCTCACTGCATTATGTCCCGCCCCAACATCCTGTTTGAACAGGAAATGCATCAGATCAAGGAAGTAAAGATGCCGTTTTATGGAGTCTTTAAGAAAGCTTTAGTGAATGAGGCCCATTGTTTTTATGCCTCACCTCAAACAAACTTGGCACTGCAGTTGATCCCACAGGCGATGAAAACACAAAGTTATTAGATGAAATTAGTATTGCAGCACATGCAGCAGGGCGTCTCAGTTCCTCAGGTGTAACTAGACTGTTTTGCAAAATTAAGTCACAACACAGATTTCCTTTGTAAATCAAATCTCACACTGAACACACCGTACTTCTGCGGCTATCCTGACAGTAAGACACTTGCAGTAACTGATTTGCGGTCTTGACATTGTTGAACGCTCTCGCAGCGTGAATCCAAGCCTGATTTTCCCAGAAGGCTCACAGAAACGCACACACACCAGAGCAGAGATGCTTACTCTGAGCAAAGTCACGGGTTCGCGGGAGCTGAAATGACTCATGGACAAACAAATGGAAAACGTGCTTGGAATCACAAAGTGAATGGGAGCGATCCTGTGGCGATAAATTGCCATGTCTCTCTGGTCAGTGTCGCCCCGGCTCTTTCTGTCCTCCTTCTGGCTGGAGGAGGAAGAGGAGGAGGAGGAGGAGGAGGAGGAGGAGTCTCCAGGGCCCACAGAGGTGTCCGAGGGTTGTGCATTTCAAAATAAAAGCAGGGAGGAAGACATTGTACAGTATGTTCAGGCACTGGACTGTGTTTTACCAGCTATATAGATAGATAGATAGATAGATAGATAGATAGATAGATAGATAGATACTGTATTGATCCTAGAGGGGAATTCAACTGTCACAGCAGCAACAAACTAGAATAAGCAACATAATAAAATATAGAAGGTAACTGTAAATAAAATGTAAATAAAATAAATAAATGAATAAAAACACTATATTGACAGTCATCTGACCTATTGACATTTCAGCATATGACAGCATTCACAATAAACATTTGGCACAGCAAGGAATAACAGAACAAATATGGCCGCGTCAGATTTAAAGGTGCTACATGTAGCATTTTAACATCAATAAATCATTACCACTTAAATTTGACACGTTTATGTAATTACTGTAAACAAACTAGACCACACAAGTAGATCACAGAGAGAATTTGCAGCCTCTACCAGTCTCTACTCTGCATTTTACATTCTGTGCTACCAGGTCAGATCTGGAGGGAAATCTGCTGGATCGCTTTACGGCACAAAACAGGAAGAGGTTCTGTTCTTCCAGAGCAAACGGAGCTAAAGCTGAAAGAGTTTCTGGCAACGGCAGATGATGGAAGGAGTGAAAGGAAGATGGAAAAAATCACTTCCAACATGTTGATCCTCTTTAGTAAAGACAAAGAGAGAACAAACGCACCCAGAGCGACACCAGTGAGGGGGAGGGGCAAGTAGCAACATCCTCTTTGTGACAGAAAGCAAAGGGGTTTATGGGAAATGTAGTCTAAATGTTGAGAAGCACTAGCACTAACAATACATTGGCATGAGATAGAGGCTACAAATCATCTCCACTATGATCTCATTTGTTTACGGTAATTATACCAAGATATCACAGTTAATTTGAGAATGATAGATTGATGTTTAAAAGTGATACGCCGAGCACCTTTAAATTCCCAGGATGCTCAAAAGTCATGATCAACACACGTGCACACACACACACACACACACATAAATATACAATCACACAGTCTCTCATGAACATACTGGACACATGCAGTGTACTCTGACATGCACACATATACACTTATTTGTTCTCCCTCTCATATTCATACATATGCAAGTGCACCCACACACACACACACACACACACACACACACACACACACATACACACACACACAGGCAACCAATCACACTGACAGATGAGAGTGTGTGATACTGGGGAAATGAGAATTACAGCGAGAGCAAATGTCCAGACTCCCAGCATGCCTCCTGAGATCTGATCTGCTGTCATCTCGCCCGCCGCCCGACTGAAGGATTCACCCACCGCAGCACTTGGATATTAGGTTTTATTTTCACATGATAGTGAAAATAGAGTGGAAAAACTAGTAAAAGCCCCCAATCTGAGGGGGTGTCGATGACTTTCACGGTCTGCAATCTGGTGGGGCTTAGCAAAACAAGCTAATCTGCCAGGTTTGGCTTGTATTTCCACGCTGAAGGGCTGAGAGAGAGATACAGACAGACAGAGAGAGAGAGAGAGAGAGAAAGGAGATCCTGATGGTAAAGGAAAATGGTGATTTATATTTGTCACACAGATGTGTTAAGCAGAGTGGGGGCTGGCCGCACGAGGAGGAATTTGGTGAGCTGGTAAGAATGAAAAACATTCAAGGGGAGGAAGAGGAAAAAAAAAAAAGTGAGAGAGAGAGAATAGTCTTTAGTGTATAATCCTGTAAGAATGCGCCTGAAAATGCGATCCACCAGGGGCAGAGAGAGATGAAGCCCTCGGTGTAACTGGCAGTTGGACAAGTTTGAGTGAGACATTTCCGCCGGTGCCAAGCCGCTTACTGCTGTAATTATTAAGCTAATCACTATTACTCTGGAAACTCTGACGTTTTTTTTTTTTTGCAGTGGAGACAAATCTCTGTACTGTTGGGTGCCGAGTGAATGTAGAGGCCTTTTTATTTTCCCTGTTAGATGATTGTGTCATGGTCTATTCTGGGGGCAGGTTGGGAAATTTGAACAGGTTGCATTTCACTGTCCCATTGCAGCTGTTGGGGAATTGATTTTGAGGTTGGGTCGGATAAATACTTCATATATTGTTGTTTGATTCCTCTTGTGAAGCGCAAGGAGTCTGAGCAGGGATTTTCATTGATTTCACACCAGCCGTGTTTAGTCCATTTGAATCTGGAGCGTTTACCCCCCCTTGGTTCGGATCGTTTGGGGTGTGACACCCTAAACGAACCCTGGTGCGGACCGAACAGCCGCTCTCTGGTCTGCCTCGAGGAGCTGATTCAGGTAGGCAAATTCAGGTCAGGTCAGGTCAGTCAGTCAGTCTGGGACGCTTAGTGAGATGATGCGCTTTGTCAGATGGCTGCGTCTTTGACTGTGAGATGCAGTGTTACCCATAGGCCCAAAATCAAGTTGGTCAGTGTATAGAAATTCTGATCTCTGATACGCGCATCACGTCATGCTTGTCATGTGGAGATGTACAGACAGCAGACCAGCAGCACTGAACTCAATCCACAGTCTCCACAGAGTGTGAAAACAAAAGTGAAACATTCCACAATTTGCAGATTTATAAACAGTAACACTTCTTCTGCTGCCCTACAAACTTTAACGGTAGGCAACGTTATTACCTTGTGGTATTTAAGCAACGTTATGGAATTAGGAAATTGAACCGTGCTGCAGTGCTTCAGTGCATAGACTTGAACACACGCACCGCGGGTCTGTACAGGATCTGTGCTTGTTGCCTTTGTGAAAGCGAACCGGACCAACTGAAACATGAAATTATGTATCAATCTCACATTAGATCCGGACCAAGGAAGCAGACTATTAGGTGTGAAAGCGCCCTTACACTCTCCCTTTGCTTAAACAACTACCATCAAGGTGCCCTTTGGAAAGGCACTTAACCCCCTACCACCTCCAACCCACCCCCACCCCCCACCCACCCAATTGCTCCAGTTTGCCAGCTCAGTGAATGTCTGTAACTGTATGTAGGACGCTGCTAAATGAGATGCATGCGCGCTCAGCAAACTTTCCCTGGATAAAAAGGGTTTTTCAAGGTGTCTGCTTGCCTTTCTCTTCATCTTTTTGTCTGTGGAAAGCACGTATAGACTACTTGGCCATTTTTCTCACGTTGAACGCCGCATTGTGACAGGATCAGGGAAATCATTTCTCGCCTTTTGGCCTTGGGAATCCTTTGATTTCCAGAACGAAAAAAGCTTCTTGGGGTTCTGCGTCAACGTCGATGTCAGTAAAAAGATGTATGCTGTTGGACCATCTGTTTCCATACTGTTCAGGTGAAGCAGGCAGAGGTTACGGGCCGCTCCACCTGGAAGGGTTTTATGTCTGGGCTCCAAACCAAGTGCTGACACCAGAGAGAAAACCTGCAAATTTTGCCACTTGCTGACCACTTAAATTGTTACTGGGTGATATTATTGAAATCTCAAGACAAGCAATGAGATGTAGGATGGCTGGATAGACAAGTCTAATGGTTAGAGAAGCGAACTTGTGACTTCCCAGACCAACTGGCATAATCTGAAGAAGTGAATGAACAATACTCTCCCCTCTCTAGTTGAATCAATATCAGTGTGTGAGTCTGTAAATAAGGAATCCTCCATTTTACTGCAAGTACTTTACCAGGCCATTGCTATAAATACAGATGTGTTCTTTGTTGACTCGCTTGGTAAATTAAGGGTAGTAGTAGTTTAGTTAGTAAAAAAAAGTCTTAGTGACAGCTTTTCTACTCGGGATTTGCAGCTGTGAAGTCCATATTAGGGGTGGGTATAGAAATAAAAGTCTAAAACAATGATCTAAGTTGCTTAAAAATCTAATCAAAGGAGCCTCCAACAGATCCAGACTGTTGTGCGTCTGATAGGAAGTCTGTATTTTAAAATGTTCCTTAGGACATTAAAATATGTTAGAGAAAGACAAGTGCTGTTATTGGATGACGCTCTTCCGTACCTAGGGACCCGTTGAGATGAAATTGTTGCAATTCTTCAAGCCTCCAGTCACTAAAACTGCTTCCGATGTCATTCAGTTCTCTTATCTTAAAGATGCAATATGTAGGGTTTCACCTTGAGGCAGGAAGTGTTAGTCCCGCCCTCCTCCGTCTCAGTTGGTCAAGTTCCCGCCCCAACACCTGTCACTCATCTTGATCAACTGTCTTATCTTGAAACAGCATCCATCCTGAAGCTGAGGGAGCATCTGTAAAGCCGCGACAGTCGTTGAAGAAACACATGGCGAACGCAGACAATCTGCAATGAAAAAAGCAACGCTGATGCTCACTGTGTCTTTGAGCGAGTCTTGTCTAACGCACGTCTGGATTTGCTGTACTTGCTTTTCATACTGATTTCTGCCATTGTTGTTGTTGCTCTGGCTTTCCTGCTCTGTGGCTTCCAGCCTCACTTGATAGCCACGCCCACAGCGTCGCTGTCAGGTGAAAACCCGGTATAAATGTCAGCTTTTTATAGGAACTAGGAGAAAACGCCTTGTTTTAGCTTGATCACAATGCATTTTTTGACTTTTTGACTTTTCTTTTGGTTTCATAATCCCAAGAGGTCAGAGAATTTTCTCAACCCTCTGAGCAGCGTTTAATCCTTCAACTGAAGTGAAAACCAAATCACCAACATTGGAGTTACATGGTTTTCACAACGGTGAAACGGTATACGCCCCAAAACGTCCTCAACATCATGAAAAGCCAATGTCAGGCAAGGGGAGGGCAAACACAGTTCAATAATGTAAATATATGTTATCTATTTATTGTTATTTTAATGTGAAAAAGGCTTCATATTCCAGATCTAAGCATTATCTCTGAGACTTCGAAATCGAGGCACATGCGAGGTCTCTCCAGAGAAATACTAAATGCATTTTGTTCTTTATTTTCGTCTCAGTCGGTGTGAGCTTCCTGCTCTCGGCCCACTGCTCGACACCGACAGCAGCACCGTCCTTGTAAACCGTTTCACTGCTTTGTCTCTTGCGGTGGGTTTGATTTAATGAGTGCCTTGTGTTTTGAAGTTGTTCATGTGATAGCGGCAAATGAAGCCTCTGAAGAAGCTAATGGGTTTCGCTGCTTCGCACTCGGCGGCGTTGTAGTTTGACTTTCTTGTACAGGCTCCTGCACTTAAGATTCTGAAAACAGAGCACTCTGCACATTCTCTTTACAGCGGCCTCGTAAAACTAGGTAAATCTCCATCTGATTTCTATTGCTGGGAGGTGAGGCACGTGTTTTGAATTAGAAATACTACCATGACGTGGATGGCAGAAGTGTATTTACTGATAGGGAAAGCAATTTACCTCTACAGATTCAAAAGAAGTGAGGTTATCAGGTGTTTGATCAGCGCAGTTAGTTTATTTGATTGTGTTGTCAACAGAGGTACTTCTAGTAAGGTCAGAGGTAAGTGGAAACACTCAGCATCCTCCGCCCCCTCACGTGTGTGTGTGTGTGTGTGTGTGTGTGTGTGTGTGTTGTCTGAACAGTATTAAACCAACCATAGACACTGTGAAGTAATTTCCAGATACTCAACACTGCAAATTGAGGGGCGTAAATTTCAAAGGTCCACATCCAGAGATAAAACGTTCAGTAAATGTTGGCGATACAGGACACACACATACACACACACACACACACACACACCCCTCAATGACAGCAGCAAAGCAAATAGCTGTTCAGTGAAGGTAATCATGTTTGATGTGGAGTTTCTGCCTTTCTCCTTGCATGATGAAGGAGCAGATTGGGGAGATATTTTCCACATTGCCTGGTGTCGTCAGAAGTATGAACCTCGAATGCGTCTGATGAATTCTTTCCATTTGAAACCTGGTGATAATTAGCGACTCGCGGCCCAAGCCAAGGGTCTGGAGGATGGAAAAGACCTTGGGAGTGTTGAGCAATATTTTGCATCAGAAAAACGCTCGCTTGTGTTCTCTCCTCACTCGCCGTGAATCATTCAGTTGCTATGTCACATGGCAGCTGGAGGAGGAGGCGCTTCATGAGGATCTCTTTCTTCTTTTTCCTTCTTCCATCTCCATCCAGTCTGCCTGCTAGCTAGAGGATTCAGCCAAATACTTCACATTCTTGCTGCTTGTTGTGATACTGCATCCACTGCGTAGCTGCCCTCTGGAGGCTCATCAACAAACAATTTCTTTACAGAAAACAAAACAAATCCAAAAAGGAGAAGAGATTGCAGCTGTATGAAGGACGCAAAAAAGCGATTTGTGTTTTTAGCATTGCAGGGTGTTGAATCCTTAGCTTTCATTGCCAAACACAAACGTCTTTGCTTTTGTGAAAGAATGTGACTTGAAAGCTGCAATAACTCTGTCCGTAGGTGTGGAAATTACACCGTGTGCATGAAAGATAAAAGATAAAAGGAAACAACATGGAGTTTTCATGTTATGATGAAAGTTGTAGGAGTTGTTTGAGGTGAGAGATGTGAAAAGCAGCCACACATTTGCTGCAGTGTTTGTTTGAAACCAAAGCTGAAATCTCAAAAGCTGCGTGTCTCGGCTGTTTGTGAGATATTAAAGCTGCAATATGCAACTTTTGACCTTGAGGCAGGAAGTGTGCTGTTAGCCCCGCCCTCCTCTCTCTCAGCTGGTCAAGTTCCCGCCCCGACACATGCCTGTCACTCAACTTGATGAGCTGTCGACCTTGAAACAACATCTAGCCTGAGCATCCATAAATCAAACTGTCCCAATCTAGAGGGATTTTCAGGAGACAGGTCAGGATTTATCTTTAATCGTTGGGGTAAAGTGAACAGTTATTAGCAGGCAGGTCCTATGAGATTTTTATTGGCATTTAACTATTTTCAGTATGGATTGTGTACAAAATGCAAATTAGCTTTTAGGAATTTTATCTCATTAGAGGTCATGGATACATTTTGTCGTACTTTTTAATTGGCACTTAACTATTTGCAGTAGTAGGGATTGTGTACAAAATGCAAAAGAATTTTTCTTCAGGATTTTGCTTCATTAGAGGTTATGGATTAAATTTGTTGTACTAATGTCAAATTTCTATAGTTTTTTCACTGTCATTGTTTTTTGTGTATTGTTTTGTTCTGATTTTTATATACCATCGAGGACCACATTGGAAAAAAGTGTTTAAGTTGCTTTTACGTGTTATCCTCTGGATTGTACTATTGTTTGTGCCTTTCTATACCCAATCAATCAATCAATCAATCAATCAATCAAAGCCTCCACAGGCGTTGAAGAGGCAATGCCGATGTATTTTTGAACAGGTTTTGTCTGCCGCATGTTTAGCTTTGCTGTACTTTCATTTCTTCTGTTGTTGTTGTTCCTGTGGCTTCGCAGCACTTCCAACAATCCAGCTGACCACTGGCCACGCCCACAGGAAATGGTTTACGCCCCCAAAATGTCCCCAACATTGTGAACATTGTGTTTCAGGCAAATAGGGTGATTTAGGCATGAATATGCAGAGTCACAGACACACACAGCCTGGTAATGCATAATATATCCTATACCTGTATATTTAGTGTTATTAATATGAAAAAGTTTCATTTTGCATCTTTCTCATAGTTGGGAAGGAGCTACAAAATGCATTCACTCAGTGAGTCAGCATCACTGTGTAAATCCTTCAAAGAGAAGGAAGACCAAGGAAGAAAGCAAGTAAGATGAATGTTTTTGTTTTCCACCACATCTGAAGACTGGAAGATCCATTATTGTTTTGTGACTCACACTGTGGCTACAGATTACATTTTTTATGTAATATCACAGCATTGTGTTCATAAACAGTGAGGTACAGCAGCCCCTTTTCTGTTCTGATCTGGATGAATTGTGATTGGTCCCTCAGAAACACAAACAAAGCAGGTTGTGTGGTGACAGATATTGAACCGGACCAGACAGTCAGCATGTTAAATCATCTGAAGCAGGGGGACAGTGGCACCTAGACCTGGTTTACCCTCCTGTTTAGACTGACATCATCTTAATGACACCAATAGTATACACCATAGTAAGTAGCATCAAACAGATACAAATTATATGAAGATAGGGTCTTTTAAGGAGAAAGAAACATAAATTAATGTTGAAAATATAATAGATTTTTGTTTTTCTAGGTGATTGTCATGCTTTATGATGATTGCTGACTGGAGGTCGTACTTTTTATTTACCACTACCACTTTATACTACTGAGTCAAAGTATTATTGTGATTCTTGATACACCGCTGTATAACTTCTAGACATCTAAAGTGGAATTATATTGAGAATTTCAATGTTCAGCCTCCTCCTCCCTGTGGTTATGTTGTAGATTTAACTTCACAGTCATTTGGGACGTTGCTTGGACTTGTGCATGATGAATCTTTCTAATATCGACTCATTAAGGCCACACACGGGTCTCTGAACCTGTTCCTCTGCAGTTACACTCACATTTTGTTCAAACAAACATTCTCTCATAGAAACTCTTTAATTAGTGTGTCATTGTGGAAAAACCCTTAGTGCCATGCAGAGGTACATCCAAGTTTGTGCTGCTTTGAGAGCCAAAAGTTGCTCTCCTGATTACAAGCTTTTATTTTTTCAAAAAGTTTGCATGTTAAACAAAAATATCTTTATACCAATGCTTTTGTGCTCAAGTAATGGTATATTGGTTGTTCAATATGTTTTTTTGTGAATTAAATCTTTATTTAAAGGCCTAATGTATCAAAGTTCCCCTGCCGTTGAATAGGTTTGGTGTGTCAGTCCGCCTGGAAGAGCTGCAAACACTAAAGGAATTTCATTAGTCTGTGTTTCAGTGGAGAGTTTTAGTGTCCCATGATGCTCTAAATGCTGTTTCAGAGGCTTTGCACCCTGATGAGAAGAAGATTCTGGGTGAAACACTGAATACTCCCAATTTTTTGGCATGAAAAAGGTCAAATTTCAAGATATTGAACATTGGCTGTTGGTGACTTCAGTCTAAAAATATCAGTATCCGCCTTCAAAGACCCATATCAGTCAAATCTTACATTGGTGGTACATCGGTCTAATATTTGAATCTAATTAATAATCTAATTCCACTAAATCGAAGAGCTAAATCTTGTGCTTTGCCTTTCCTCATATTGAACTTGCCCAAGGTGAAACCTTCCTACTGTTTTGTAATTTTTATTACCAAAATGAATGAACGGTTCAAATGTGCATAACTTCCGCTGCTTATTAAAGCCCATACTGCCTGCAGGTTGCTGCAGGCGCTGACTGAGCCGGTAAATAATGAAGGGTAAAGGCTCGCCCTCCGCTGGGTGGGCTGGTGGGTCGTTTGATTTAAAATGGGGATCCACACATTTCATTTGGCTTCGCTCTGCTGTTTGCCCTTCACACACACACACACACACACACACACACAAGGTTAAAGAGGAACTAAAGCCCAAACCCAAAAGTGTGTAAAGCCTCACATCTAATGGTAAAAAGCATGCTACTGAAATGGCCATCTGCCATTGGCTGATCTTTGGTGTCACCCTCTATTCTTAGTATTCCCATGATGTCACATGCATTTCCTACCAATATGGCGCTTTACAATACACACAGCTCATTGGCTATGTTTGTAATTTGATTGTAATCACCTGTTAATTTATAACAATCACCTGTTATTTTCCTACCAAGATGGCCGTGTGGTGATGTAACAGAATACTATATATATTATATATGAGTGCAACAGGTGGTGACATCACCTGGCACCAAAGATCAGCCAATAGCAGATGGCCAGTATGTTTTTATACATATATAACTGATGATGAAATAATATTGACTAAATGCAGTTATTACATTCTTCTTATTCTTATGAGTTATTACATTATCACATAATTAGTCATTATTATTATCACATTACCAGTTTAACCTCTTCTGAAGGTTTATGGCAGTTACACCCCCTATGAAGTAATAAATCCCAGTTAATGTAATATGATGCAATTATCCAGCAATTTAGTACATTACTACTTGTATTACATTTTCAACCCATCTAGAATGGCATTTTATTACATATTGACAAGTTATTACATTATCTGGCAGTTCCAATATCAGTTGCTACATGCCTTTAAAACCGCTAAAGAAAAAATGGGCTATTCCGTTCAAAATACTAAAGCAGCCCAAAACTCTTCAGAGTCATTTCCAGTATTTTCACTCTAGTTATTCCAGAAAGCTGCCTCCAGTTCCATGTAGTTGTGTTGGGAGAGTGGAAAACATGAAAAGTGCCCTCCCAGTTTGTCATTTGGCCTTTCAACAATGACAGTGGGTTGTTTGTTCCTTGGAAGAAAGGGAGAGAGAGAAAAAAAACGGAGTGCAAGACACCAAAAACCGATATATATTGAACTCCCTGAAAAGAAGTACAGTGAGCATTTCTTCCAAAGAACCAGTTCGCACCCGAGCATGAATGAAGCCTAAGTTTTACTGGATCTGCTGCATGTTGTAGCTGACCGACCTAAACAAGGCCCGCCGTTGTCTGCTCTCTCTCTCTCTCTCTCTCTCTCTCTCTCTCTCTCTCTCTCTCTCTCTCTGTCTCTCTCTCCCTCCCCCCCTCACTCACACAGTACAGAAGTGTGATTTGGCAGTGTGTTGTTTGTGGATAGCTGCAGTAGAACAACAGATGTCATTTTGCAACAGAGGCCACTTACAATTTGTGTGGGTGCAAACAAACAAGCAGGTTAAAGTTAAAGTCCCCATGAAATGAACTCATTACTGTTTACCCATTACTTTTACTTCCTGGAAAACAGAGTATCTTTCATGGTGACCTCATGCTGCACTAGCAGGCGTAAATATAAATTTCTAACCAATAAAACCATCACAGATTTTTGAACAGTCCCGCCCCTCCGCACCCGTCCCATCAAATAAAACTGCCTTTCTCTCCCTGACTCATGTTCCATTGGTTTAGACTTTTGAATGCCCATTATGCCCCGCCCCCAACATCCTGTTTCAATAGGAAATACATCAAATCAAGGAAGTAGAGATGCCGTTTCATGGGGTCTTTAACACAACAAAAGGAGACAGAGAATGAATTTGCTCTTCACGATACTAAAAACCCTGCCTGGATATGGTGATGTTTTGGAATATATTTCGTTTTTGACTTTGACTTTCTGATTTTTCATCTGGGGATAAATCAATTTGGCCACTCCCACTCCCAAACATGGTTAAACATCTTGCTGTTGTTCAATTTCTGATGCTGAAGAAGGGGAAAACAAAGAAAAATAGAGATCAGGAAATAGTGCGCACAACTCGATGCAACTAGGTGCAACGTCAACAGATACTGAATTAAAAAACTTAATTAAAAGTGTAGTACAGACTAACAAGTCTTCATTTATTCCTAAAAAAAAAACAGCAGCAGCAACAGAAGAACGCGCTTCAGCACCTCGGTCATCATCAGCATCTGAAAACAAAGAAATCCCTGATGTGTTTAAAGTGATGTTGACCTTTGGCAGTACCTTGGCTTCTGCCACACAATGACAGTGAACGGAGGGAAAAAAATCTCTAATCTCCTCTACCGGAGCAACAGATAACAGAGAATCGCCGATAATCATTGCGCTTTTTTTAAATAACAGTTGATCCATAGTCAGATGAATGTGATATATAAGACAATGTTGATCCATGGATACTAATGACACTGAAATGTTGCACTAACTGATGTGATTGAATTGATTCAGACCTCAGAGACTCTTTAAATTCAGACTCGTCTTATTGCCCTTTTCAGATCGCAGGTCTCGCTGCCTGGGAGGGAAACATAAAATGCCAAGCCAATGAAAATTAACGGATTTCAACATAATGTCCCGAGCAAGTATTATATAAAAGACCTTTGCAGCACTAAATACATAATTAATCTTAATTAGGTGTGCGAGCTACTGAGCTGTATGTCAGATGTATGTCAGATGGACGTGATAAGAATAGTATTTTTTATTATAGAGAAATAGCCAAAGGGGAAAATGGCTCTCAAACCATTATGATTTTCAATTCAGTGTTAAAACTGATCACATATTGGCACTGACTTAGAAAGCAACAAAAGAATTATAGATGCTGATGGGGAAACCTATTTCTGGAAGCTGTATCACTGGATCGACTGGACATCCCTTATAGCGATATTTCACTTTGGCAAAATATTTTCTTTTTATATGCTTTTCAGTATGCATATCTCTATAGGAGCACTAGGCTTCATAATATTAGCTTCCTCCTCTCTTACCTCTTGTCTTTTTCACTGGGCTTCAGTCTAACGTTACTCAGCCAGAAAAAAACGTGGTTCTTTGGCTCCGCCCACTGAGGTTTAACTCAACCAATGAAATGCAGCTCTGGTCTACAAAGCAGTTTTCTCTTCCCCTTGCCAAAAATGCAAATTCCTGCTCATGTCACCTCCTGTTGTCATATTTACATCCTTTAAAACTGACAGTAAACAGTTCATCTCGCTTGGTCCCCATCCATGAGTATCCTGACAATCCATATTTGACAGTATGTTGCTATCCGAGCTGCCTGCTGCCTGATTGATTTGCGTGCGCTTCCTGGTTGGAACCACGCATTATTATTTCTGTTTACATTGTTGTTATATGTAAGAGGGAGATGGACCACATTGATCGATGCATCATCAATGCATCTTGGGTGCATTTACACCTGCATTTTATGTGTTTTTGCTGTATCCTATTAGCCTGATACATTCAGACTGAATGGCCATTTCGATCCCACTCCATTATTCAGCCTGAGATTTCCTCCTCGGTAGCTGTTCTGTGTGTGGTTGACTTTCTCGAACCAATCACTAGTGACTGATGTATCCGGCCGCTCTCATTACTTCAGTCACACTGATGCTGCAGCCAGTCAGCCTCTACATCCATGGTTAGCCAGCGGATTCACCAACTTCACCTAGAATGTTGATCGATATTGACAGAAATACAGTCTTTGCAAAGGCAATATGTAGGTTAAGGAGGTGATTTCAACAAATCTATTCTGCCGAATCGCCAGTGAACGACCGTCGCACAAACGGTTCAAACTTTAGTCCGGCCCACAAAGGCTCTGATTGGCTCGATTGTTTCTCCGAGCGAGAACAAGCCGTTGACTAGAGCAACACCAGACTCTCTGAATCGCTCGACAAAATCTGAAAAGTGGGCTGGACGCAATTTAGGAGTCTGGAACCAGGCTAATATCCGATTATAAAGGTGTCAGTGAGTGGGAGAGCAGGACAAACCTCCTATTGGTGGAAAGTTGTCTAAGGTTCCTTCTGAATAAAATATATATGTATATTTTACCAAATGAACAGACTTGGCTCAGAATCAAAAGTCATTATAAATGGCTCAAGGGACTGAAATTCAGTAGAATAGCCCTATTGTAGAGCTTCTTTCATTTTTGCTGAATAAATTGGAAGTATAGTGATTCCAAGCTAAAAAGTTAATATTCATAATGGCTGTAGCTTTGAATTACAAATCATTAGCGATGCTTTAATATAAGGCCCAGTGGGAGAGGGAGCACTGGCTTAGATTTTATGCCTAAAACTCCCCAAGAGCCTGTTAATAGTGTTTCAGAAGCTTCAGGTGGCCAGCAGAGAATGCACACACACACACACACACACACACACACACACCTTTAAAATCTCAGCCACACCTTCAGCACAGAGCCACAAAACTGCATGGCGTCTCCAGCATGTGAACCAGCGTCTTTTCTCCTGTCGGGCTTCACTGCTGGTAATTAGGCTGCTGTTGTTGCTGCTGTCACCGCTCATTTTCAGCTCAACAGGGAAGAAAAAAGGCCAAAACAATAATGCCTCCATCATAAAAGCCGGTGTAATTATCCTAAGTTTTAAGCGCCCTAGGGGGGGCAAAAATCTCCTTATATGACAAGAAATAAATTGCCGGCGCCAAATCGAGCACAGATCCAGAAACCACCGCACCGGGAAAAAAAAAAAAGTTCATTATTTTGTTTTGTATTTCATATTAAGCTTGAATTTGTGGTGCTGTCAGCTCACTTGGTTTGGACATTTGACCCTTACCTCTGAAAAAAACCCATATCCATTTGCACCTGGAAGAAATTGTGTTGTGTGACAGAAATAGCAAACATTATTCACGGCTGCTGTAAATTGAGATGTCAACCAGGTCCTTTAGAGAGATTTGTGGCATTAATGGCTTTGGTCACAGATTGCTTTCTTAGTATACTAGAATAATGGATGGGATGAATCAGGCCATTTGCTGTTACATGTAAAAAAATAAATAAAAACATATGACGTACATATTGTATGTCTGATTGATGTCGCTCTTGAGCTCATGACAGAAAGCTCCCGTATTTTGCTACAGGGAAGAGTTAAAAAAAAAAAAAAAAGGATTCAAGGGTTGTACCACTGGTTTTGATATGGGGGTCCACTGTCATTCTTAAACCTTTTTGGCGGCCTGTCTGTTGATGAATTTATTTTCTATTTCAGATTTCTATCCCTGGTAACAGCATCAGCTCATCAGGCTCACACTCCGCTTTAAAGTCAAAGTGTCATTCACACTTTGATGAGATATCAGTTTGGAGAAGAAACCCACAAAACAACCACCACTCATTAAAATGAAAAAAGAAAATAGAGACAGAGTAGATTTTGTGCAACTTGCCATTCCTGATTGCAGTCATCCATATCTGCAAATCCATAGCATTTCTTGCATTGGGTGTATGGGCCAATCTCACAGTCCCACTACATAACAGAAACAGATTAAAGGACTAGGATCTATATTTGAATGCAAAAATGTTACTTATTGTTGCTGTAATACCCTGGACAGTCATTGGACATGGATTTTTTCCCATAAATAAAAGACTTAGCGTGCGTTTCAGGCTGATTAGGCTTAGGCTTCCACTGTGTGTGAAGATCAATCTTAGCTACCTGTATCTCAAAAACAACAGCATTGTCTTTTAAATTCATGCACTTGCATGTACACACACACACACACACACACTCACACACACGCTTACTCTTCCTGAATGAATGCGTTTTTTCACCCCGTCTTTAAATCTCTACACTACCAGTCAAAAGTTTGGACACACCTGATTGAATATACTATGTTTTTCATTCTCTTAAAGCCATTTTGATCTAAAGGCTTCTGCTTAAATGCTTGAAATTAGTTTCTTATAGACAAATATAAATAGTGAAGTTGATCCTATGTATGAATTTCTTTCCAAAGCCTTTGCCTTTCCATCAAGGCAAAGGGCGGCTACTTTAAAGAATCTAAAATATAAGATAGTTTTGATTTGTTTAACACTTTTTTGGTCACAGCGTAATTCCATTTGTGTTATTTCATAGTTTTGATGTCTTTACTATTATTCTAAAATGTGGGAAATAGTAAAAATAAAGAAAAATGTGTGTGTCCAAACTTTTGACTGGTAGTGTACATTACATTCTTATATATTTATTCAGCAGTGTATCTCTGACCTCTCTCCCAACGGGATGTTTGAGTGTGTGTGTGTGTGTGTGTGTGTGTGTGTGTGTAGGTGTGTGTGTGTGTGTGAGGGGGCGTGTGGAGGGTGGCTATTAATGCCGTCACAGCAGACACAGTAGATTTCCACTCGAGGCCGATGGCGAGTTGCCTGTCGCCTACCTCTGTGCCATTTTTAGCCTGCGGCGGCTCTGGCTGGCCTCGCTGCCACCTCGCTGCGCGCTGCCACGTGTGGCTCGGCCCCGCTCGGCGCTTGGCCCGGGGGCCGCTCCCCTCTCCTGGGCCGCCGCCGCCGCTGCGTGGCGGGGCTCCCGTGGGACCCGGGGCAGGGGCGGAGGGGCTCGCCGCTGACTGAGGCACACTGGCGGTCTTAAGGAGCGCTGAGGGGAAGTCCTGTGCGTTTGAAGTAGGGACCTCAGAAAGGCTGTTTACTCTGGAGGGGGAGGGGGGGAAGCTGGCCTGCCGCACAAGAATGCCTGTGTCATGACGGGAGCGGCGGAGAGGAGGAATGCGCTCCACAATCCCAACACTGTAGGGCCCGGGCCACGGCTGAGGTGGCAGCCATTTCTCCCTATTTATTTTAGCCCGCCGCTCCCCCCCCCCACCCCCCCTCCGCTCAATCACTGGCCCTGTCTGCCCACCTAAAGCATCGCTGGAAAAATGAAAAATGCCTCGCACTTTTATTTACGGCTTGAGATTTTCAGGTATTTGCCAGCGCAGTATAGAGTACGCTGCGAATACATGTGGATAAATGATAAAAGTTGAAGAATTCCTTTCCTGTAATCTTTATTTATCCGGGGGAAGGTTTGCTGAGCACATATAGGCTCTTTTTCAGGAAAGCCCCGCTTCACACTTCTTCAGTTACACACATTCAGACCTGGGAGCTGCTCAGTACAATCGCAGTCTTTTAAGGTGCGTTCACACCCGGCGCGTTTGGAGCGGCTCCGGAGCGTTTACTCCTTTAGTTCGGTTCGTTCGGGTGAAAACGATGCCATTCAAACTCAGGTGACACCAAATAACGGCACTGAGACGCCTGAAGATGTGAGTCTCAGTCTTCTAACAAGAGAACTGCAGTCTGTTAGAGAGCGTAATCTGAAGAAACTACAGGAGAACATACAGGAGGAGACGCTCATATTCAGCTATTTCTTTTTGTGTTCTTAAAGGGTAACTTCGGTATTTTTCAACCTGGACCCTATTTTCCCATCTTTTTGTGTCTAAGTGACTAAAGGGGACAACAATTTTTGAAATAGGTCCAGTATTGAGCGAGCCAGTACAGACCCTACAGAGAAATGAAACGTTTTTCTTTACCTTTTGCTTGATCCGGTCTGTGTGTAACTTCCTGCAACAACTCAACTCTCGCGAGACTTGAGTGAGACTTGGTTACACACAGACCGGATCAAGCGAAAGGTAAAGAAAAACATTTCATTTCTCTGTAGGGTCCTTTCCATAATGTTGTCAGATTACATTGCAGCTCGTTTCGCGGCTGCAGGCTGAAGCGATCTCGCTCAATACTGGACCAATTTCAAAAACTGTTGTCCCCTTTAGTCACTTAGACACAAAAAGATGGGAAAATAGGGTCCAGGTTGAAAAATACCGAAGTTACCCTTTAACTGGTATGAACACCAGAGAAGAAGAGCACAGACAAGTTCTTCATTCTTTATTTTGAATACTTTATTTTGATCTTTTCCATTATATAAGCACCGAGGAATGCAATAAAAAAAAATTAAAAAATACCAGAAACAGAACACATAGACACCCTCCACCTCCCACCCCAACACATACACACTAACAAACAAAATGCCAGAATACAAATGAAGTACATCAGTCCTTCATGCTTAACTAATATTACAGGGACCGGAATCGGATTTGTTTGGGATTTTCCCAGCCAGGTTTTGAACCTGAACCCGTCCTGTCGCTTCATTTTCTATCCATTAAGCACACTGCCGCCCCGGAGAGAGAGATTTTTTTTTTGAATCATTATAATGCATAATTCAACCTCCAGTTCCTACTTGTGTGAGAGATAATTGCTGCCATTCACTGAAGGGCGGCATCAGTTCTTAGAGCAGGAGTTCTGATATGACGAAGGTTGCCAGGGGGGCCGGTGGAGGGATTTCAGATCAGCAGAGGCGGCCTGAGCCTTCTAAGTGTAAAACTGAGCAGCATTAAGGGAAAGTTAAGCACTCGCCGGCCGCTCCGTCAGAAGAGGACGTATTAGCAATTTCATGGTCAAATAGTGTCAAGTCAGATAATTCACTTCATTCTCACATCAAGTGGAGACAGGAACTTCCTTTGAAGACAAATCTGATTTTCCTGTTATATAACTCCAGAGGATAATCTGTGAATTGTGAAATATTGGCCTAAAATAACGTTTTAATTTTTGCTATTATAGTGCCATTACTCCCAGTGTCCCATTGAATCGCATAAGGTATTGTACTTTGGCAATTGGTTTATATGAAATTTGATCCCATATGAATAGTTTTTACTACATTATAGAGCTGTTATGGTTGCACACTCATACATTTGTAGCTTCCATGCAGGTTTTCATCATGTTGAGCTGAATAGTAGGAGCCTGCAGAGTGTTTACCTGGAAAAGCTTCATTAGCAGCAGCGGTGTGTGAGTCATGTCAGGGACATTAGCTGTGCTGGCTGTGCTGCACACACACACATCCAGATACATGCTTAAACATTCGCTCTTGGCCATGAATGCGCCGGCACACAAAAGAGAGAAAGGCTGTCAGAAATAGAAAGCATTTATTTATTTTACATAAATCACTGGGCATACTGTTTGGTTATGCAAAGTCTTCACTGCCACAGATTAGAGAAATACATTAAAAACAAAAACCTTTCAACATGGGTAAAATATAAACTAGAAAATACTGACAAGAATAATGGTATTTAACCTTTTGATGCAAAAAGCTAATTTAGTCCTTTCTTTTTCATCAAAAAAGACCCCCTACTGTGTTCAATATTTACCTTTATATTACTGCAGTTTATGAAAAAACAATCTCTGAGTAGACATGAATATAAATCTGATTTATTTTCTTTTTTTGATTTGCAAATATCTGGCGCTACAATATACATTTTGGTATTGTAAAAGTCATTGGCACCGGCTCACTTTTTTTTTTTTTTCAAAAGCTCATGGCCAAACTCATGCACTCACAGCAATTGAGAAGCAGTGTTTCCCATAGAAATCAGTGAATTACAAAACCAATGGAAGTCAATGACAAAGCCAAACATTTATTTAACTCTCACACTCTCTCTGAAATGAAAATTATTAAACACATGAGACTTTGCACAGATAAACTGCAGCTGCACATCACATAGGCAAACAAACAGTCAATTTGTCCATGTAACACGTAAAGTCACCAGCTGATGATGTAAATCTTACACAAGAACAATAAAGCTGTAAAAAGCCGAAAGCCAACATTTCAATTTGATTATTTAACAAGCAACTGCTCTGTGAACAACTTTGTGTAAGGGATGTAAAATGCAGTTTTTCAAATTTCCAGGTAAAGACCGGAGTCAGTTTGGCTGTGGTCACGCTTTTGAGATCTGATTTTTATGATCAGGTTTAATGAAATCCAATTGCTCTATGTCCACACCTGGCCTGAAAATGTCTGTTCTGCTTCTCCTGTATAGTTGTATTTATTTAAATCTCTGTCTGCATTACCTTTCCTCCACTCTCCCTCTCTATCTCCATCTCTTTGCATTGCTTGCATGCTCTTTGTGGCTGGATTGGGTCCAGACTGTAGAATTACAACCACAATGCCAGCCTGCCCTCTTACATAACTGGTTTTGAAGATCCGGTAACAATGTGAGCAAAATCTCCTATTTTTAAACAATAAGTGTAACCGCTTGACTGTAGACATCAAACCATCTATCAGTGAAACTATCTATGAAACTGAGATTTATAAGCAATCACAAATAACCAAAACTCTGCAACACTTAAAATGAACTTTGGCCTATAAAACATTTAAAATATCGGAGCAAGACCTGAAGAACAGCTCCATGGCACAGTCATTAATATTGATTCAACCGCATGAAAGCTTTAATGTAGTGCTTTGTGTGATACAGCATGATTTCATCATAAACATTTCACATAGCATTTCAACATTTCAACATAAAAGTCCTCTGGCAAATGCCATGTCTTACTGAAAAAACGTGCATCATTTGCCTTATGAAGGTGTTTTTCAGATATTGTATGCTGTTTATGTGCACTGCTCCTTGTTTACCTCACCTTTTCAAGTGTTTCCTTTTTGTACTTTTGATGTGACTTTGGTGTTAAAATAGTTCACTCAGATTCAGCTCCATTACTGAATTAAAAAGGTAAAGGCTTCAGAGTCGCCCAGCACAGCTTTTTATTTATCTGATGCAACACTTCAAAAAAAAAAAATGTGTGTACTTGCTCGTTGGCCCATTTGATCTGATCTGATGGGAATTGGCAGTGTTTCCCCTGTAATGTTATGCAGCTGTGGTGCTTGAGGGGATCATTCTGGTTTTATCTCAAATCTGTTGCTAAGTTGTGTTTCAGTTTGAGGTTGCAGTGCTAAAAATGTCCAATCATATTAAAATGATTACTTCTAAAACAATTAGACTATGCTTATTTGAGTTTTAGATGCTAGTATAAGACCAAATTACAATGCTGATTTTATGCCACATTTTCCCTGTGGTGACTCCACTGCTACATGAATACAGAGGAAACACTGATTGGTGCTAACATGCATTCTGCACGCTTCAATTAAAGGGAACTCTCTCTTTCAAACGTAGTTACATATTTGAATGTTAAGCATTTCATTGAATTCAAATGATTCGAAACTCTAAAGAAAAAGTGACAGGTCTAACACTCACTATCCTTTTTCACCTCATTTCATCCCTTAGGGTTGCAGCTTCTTGTTGTTGCTTTTTAGTTAAGGCTGGGTGTAGATAACAAGACTTTGAGCTCATTCATTGTTAAAGGAATAGTTCACCCAAAAATGAAAATTCTGTCATGATCTACTCACCCTCATGCCAGTTGAAACACAGGTGAAGTTTGTCCATATAACACACAGGGAGGTTGCCAGCACAACTCCATAGCAGCCTTCTCCAAAACAACTGAAGTCAGTGGGGACCAGTTCTTCAGAGTTCCAAAAAGACCTACAGTATATTTACACCATCATTTAGTGCAAATCTTAACTACAGCTGATTGATTTGCAACAAATAATGGTGTATAGGTCTTTCTATTCACAGTGTAATTGTTTGGCTGTTTTTGTTTTGGAGCTCTAAAGAACTGGTCCCCATTGACTTCAGTTGTTTTGGAGAAGGCTGCTACGAAGTTGTCTTGGCAGTCTCCCTGTGTGTTATATGGACTAACAAATTTCACCTGTGTTTCACTTGGCATGAGGGTGAGTAGATGATGACAGAATTTTCATTTTTGGGTGAACTATTCCTTTAAATAAAGAAGCCAACGGTGAACACAGGGAATCTGTAATAAAAAAAACAACACGGATGTTCAGTGTGTTTTTGAACGGGTCTTGTTTAGCTTCGCTGTGCTTTGTTTTCTGATTGCTTTCTGCCATTGTTGTTGCTCTCTGACTTCCTGCTCTGTGGCTGTTAGCCTCTCTTTGATAGCTGCAGCCCAGACAACATATGACCTTAGAAAATATATGCTGCAGAACATCCCAAACATGTTATTTTAAAGCTGCTGTAGGTAAGTTCAGGAGGAAAGAAATTCAAACCAATTGACAGGACAGAGTCCCGCCTTTTGCCTCACACTTCTCCTCATTGGTCGGATGGGTTACCACACATTTCACATTGAAATGAGAATGAGTTTGTTATCCTGCTCGTCTTTGGCCACCAAACATGGCTTATTACTCATAAATGTTAATAAATGTTAATCCATAAATTGCCTACTGCAGCTTTAATGTAAAAAAAGTTGCATATCATAGCTTTGATGAAATCTGTTAGCATCCATCCCCCCTAACACCCGTCTCCCCTGTCTTGTCCCCACACAGAGCCGGAGCTGGACGTCCCAGGGACGCTGGACTCTGTAGCCAGTCAGGTCAACCAGACCGTCCGCAGGCGCCGCAACGCCGGAGACGACAAGTACAACATCGAGGTGCTGCTGGGAGTCGACGACTCGGTGGTTCGTTTCCACGGCAAGGAGCATGTGCAGAACTACCTGCTCACTCTCATGAATATCGTAAGTCACCGCCAGATCACATACTGTATGAACTTTGAATTTGAGTTGTGTATACTGTATATAAGCATTGGTTTTCATGGCCCTACTCAGTCTCTGCACTGAAGTCTAACAGGTTGGGCATTTTGTGGTTTTAATAGGTATTATATTGATCGTTTGCATTGATAACAACTTAAGGAATCTCGCTGGCTAGGATATATAAACTTGAGCACACAGAACTAGTAATATCAAATGAGTGCATCTAGGTCCTTTTTGTCCCCTAGATATTACACCAAATAAAGTTCTGAAAGAGGTCCATGGTAACTATTCATCAGCCGTTGTTTAATTGGCATTGGACCAAAGTTTTCAACATAAAGAGGAATACCACTGAACCTCTGCTGTAAAATGTTATTCCTGTGTCTGTGTGCCCCAAAAATTGTAGAAAAGAATAACTTCTGGCATAATACAAAGGAATCTGCTGCAAACAAGGACTATGCTCCCTTCTATGCACTTCTGATGTGGGTGTAGTTGTCTGTCAGCAGGGATTTTGAATCTGCATGCTCTTCTTTGGCATTTGACCATCAGTCCAGATATTCAGAGGGAAGCCACACTCTGTCATTTGCCCCAAGAGGTAGATTAGAATTACAGTGTTTACTCATCAAGTCATCACAGATGCCCCAGCCAAGGGACTACTAGCCTCACAGGTGGTGGAAGAAATTGGCCATATGCGCCACCATTTGCTGGTTGGCGTGCGGGAGACATTCCCTTAATGAGCCATTTTAATGCATATTGAAAAGCAGGCAGAATACCTCGGCCGTCTGTGTTCATGCTGCCCGCGGAAAGTGCTTTCTCTGTGGAAGCTGTTGCTGCTGTTCCTCAGCAACAAGTCTGTCGATGATCAAAGCACGCCTGGGGGAAGAGAGGGTGTTGAATCGGGGTTGGGCTGGAGATGAATGCATGTACACACACACACACACACACAGATAGTCCTCAGGCAATGTTTTTACTCTATTGATGATTGGTTGCGGGGGAGGAGAGTCAGACTTGAAACATGAAAGCAAGTTGGCAGTGATAATGTGACACAAAATCAAAGGAGCAACTTAATCGCTGACGAGCAGGTTATGTTTTGGATCGGACGAAGCTTCTCCGCATCAGTCGGCTGACTTCTGAAGGCCAGCTGCGAGCAGGATTGTGCCGCCAGGTGATTTTATCGGGGTGATATAGAGTGCGTGACATTTTCAGCCCACCGTGGTTTGATGGCACAAAGGACTGGCAATACTCCTGATGACTTGTCATGCGTTTCCTGCGCAGGCATTGTCACAGAGCTTTATTTTTTTTTTATCCTTTTCAGTTCACACTTCAAAAGAGCAAAACATAATCCTTTCAAATGTGTGTGTTCAGAAGCACTCATTGCATAATTGTATTTATTTCCCATTCTGTCTTTTAAAATATTGGAGAAAAAACACAGTATGGCCTCTCCTGCCCTCTTCGGCTATTGAGGATGCTTTACTAATTATTTTTGGATTAAGATTGATCAGAAATTCTGTTATTATTGACTTTAAATCTCCAATATTATCAGTTTTTATGATTTTGTTTTTAAATATACTACGGCTCATGAGAGGAATATTGTTTTGTAAATAAATGTAGCTTAGTTTAAAGTTGATTTGAATTATTTAAATTGAATGAATTTGAAGACTGAGTCCTCACAACACTGAACCCCTGATTGGCCGACAGCAGCAGCGCCTCTAAATTCAAATTGAATTCAATTCAAATCAATTCAAATTCAAACCGGGGTCGCGTTCAACAGCCCCAACATATAGCAAACAGGAAGTTTAAAAGGAAACGGTAGCGTGTTGAACGTCCTGTTGCAAAGCGTTTGTTATGAGTTGATATGATGGCAGCTGTGAAGAAATACGACAAACATGGTTCTTTATGTTCTCAATTGTGGCAGAAATTGTACACAAATGTACATAAATTGTACACCGCAGGCAAAGCGCTTGTACAGTAAATGTGATTGTGAAGCCATGGAGCGCTGACGACTGTTCCCAATCAGCTGTTTCTATACATGACTGCTGCTCCGGGGCTTCAGCGCCCACACACGCAGAACGGGATCAAACGCACCTCAGAGGCCGTTGCAAAACGTTTCATCGTTCAAACTGGAAAACGTTTTGCACCGTAGAAAAACGGTACAAGCTTTTAACGTGGCCCGAGCCTGATACTCAGACTGAATGGCCGTTTTGTTCCCACTCCATTATTCAGTCTGAGATTTCTTCCTCGTTAGCTGTTTTCTGCGTGGGGGGGTTGTTGATTTTCCCCTAACTGACGCATCCGACTGCTATGACATTACTTCAGTCACACTGATGCTGGGCGTATTTACTAACTTCACCCAGAATGTCGGTCTTTTTTGACAAAATACTGCAAAGACAATATGTTGGTTAAGGGGTGATTTCATCAAATATTATTCTGCCGAAGCGCCGTGCCGAAGCGCTGTGCGAAAATGGTCCCACGAACGGTTCAAACTTTAGTCCCGCCCACAAAGGCACTGATTGGCTCGATTGTTGACTAGAGCAACACCAGACTCTCTGAATCGCCCGACCAAATCTGAACAGTGGGGCGGGACGCGACTCAGGAGTCTGGAACCAGGCTATCGTGGCCCTGCTGAGTGGACGCTTTCCAGTTCAAATGCTGTAAATTGTTTAGTAATTGTTTAGCGAGGGGAGCCAATCAGGACCAAGTCCAGTTGCGGCGCGTTTCCTGGAGTTAGTCTGAAACTGCCTGGAAAAAAGGGTGGATTGACGGTAGGGCTGAACGATTTTGAAAAAATATCTAATTGCGATTATTTTGACTGATATTGCAATTGCAATATGATTTGCGATATTAGAGGGAATGATCATTTTTACATCATTATTCTCATTTTCATTGAAAAACGTATTAAAATGATTACGGTGTGATTTTTGCAGGGATCTGTACCAAACAAAGATGTTTTCTTAAGTCTGTAGAATATGATGTGTAGGCCAGGACATCTCTGCAGCATAAAATTTCGATTAATTGTTCAGCCCTAATTGACGGTGCAATAACTTTAAACAAAATCAAAACACAAGGTCTTCATCAAACATCTTTGATCATAAATGTATAAACGAAAATAGAATCCTATAATATGGGACCTTTAATTCCCTAAATTCCCTAAATAATTCCCTAAGTTCTCCCTCCTGTCTGAACCGGTAGTGTTTTATTTGTGGCCCTGTGTCCATGAGGGATGGAGCACAGTGACGGCAGCAGGGTGAGGGTGGGCTGTGGGTGTTAGGTGCAGGAAGGTGGAGTCATGTGGGGTGTTTTCCAGTAGAGGTCCCTGCTGGATCTGCTGCTGCCCTCTGATGGACAACCAGGCCGGTCCCAGCATGACGTCTGCTTATCTGGACCGCCCGCTCTCTCTCTCTCTCTCTCTCTCTCTCTCTCTCTCTCTCTCTCTCTCTCTCTCTTTCACACTCACTTGCACCCAGACAAGCAGACACAGACACACTTTCTCTCTCTCCTCTTGCCTTCATCCAGCTGCACCCTCTCCATCACCTCTTCTCTTCTCTTCATCTCTTAAGCTTAATCTGTGCTTCTCTTCTCTTCATTCTCTTCACTGTTTTTCTCTCTTCTCATCCCTTCTCTTCACTTCATTTTCTTCTTTTCTCTTCTTTTCTTTCTTTTTTCTCTTCTCTTTTCTTGTCTTGTCTCTGTTTCTCTCTTCTCCTCACTTCCTCCACACTCATCTCCTTTTCTCTCCTCTCCTCTTCTCTTCTCTTCTCTTCTCTTCTCAGCTTGATCTCTGCTTATCTTCTCTTCACTCTCTTCACTCTTTTCTTCTCTTCTCATCTCTTCTCCTTATCTCTTCTCTTCTTCACTTCATTTTCTTCTTTTCTCTTATTTTCTTTTCTTTTTTCCTCTTCTCTTTTCCTCCTCTCTTTTCTTGTCTTATCTCTGTTTCTCTCTTCTCCTCACTTCCTCCACACTCCTCTTCTCTCCTCTCCTTTCCTCTCCTACTCTCTTCTCTCCTCTTCTCTCCTCTCCTTTCCTCTCCTCTCCTCTCCTACTCTCTCCTCTCCTCCCCTACTCTCTTCTCTCCTCTCCTCTCCTCTCCTCTTCTCTTCTCTTCTCTTCTCTCCTCTCCACTCCTCTTCTCTTCTCTTCTCTCCTCTCCTCCCCTACTCTCTTCTCTCCTCTCCTCTCCTCTTCTCTTCTCTTCTCTTCTCTCCTCTCCACTCCTCTTCTCTTCTCTCCTCTCCTCTCCACTCCTCTTCTCTTCTCTTCTCTTCTCCTCTCTCCTCTCCTCTCCTCTTCTCTTCTCTCCTCTTCTCCTACTCTCTTCTCTTCTCTCCTCTCCTACTCTCTTCTCTTCTCTCCTCTCCTACTCTCTTCTCTCCTCTCCTCTTCTCTTCTCCTCTCTCCTCTCCTCTCCTCTCCTCTTTTCTTCTCTCCTCTCCTCTCCTCTTCTTTTCTCTCCTCTCCTCTCCTACTCTCTTCTCTCCTCTCTCCTCTCCTCTCCTCTCCTCTCCTACTCTCTCCTCTCCTCTCCTCTTCTCTTCTCTCCTCTCCTCTCCTCTCCTACTCTCTCCTCTTCTCTTCTCTCCTCTCCTCTCCTCTCCTCTCCTCTCCTCTCCTACTCTCTTCTCTCCTCTCCTCTCCTCTCCTCTTCTCTTCTCTTCTCTTCTCTTCTCTCCTCTCCTCTCCTCTCCTACTCTCTTCTCTCCTCTCCTCTCCTCTTCTCTTCTCTCCTCTCCTCTCCTCTTCTCTTCTCTTCTCTCCTCTCCTCTCCACTCCTACTCTCTTCTACTCTCTTCTCTCCTCTCCTCTCCTCTCCTCTCTCCTCTCCTCTTCTCTTCTCTCCTCTCCTCTTCTCTTCTCTCCTCTCCTCTCCACTCCTACTCTCTTCTCTTCTCTCCTCTTCTTCTCTCCTCTCCTCTCCTCTCCTCTTCTCTTCTCTTCTCTTCTCTTCTCTCCTCTCCTCTCCTCTCCTCTTCTCTTCTCTCCTCTCCTCTCCTCTTCTCTTCTCTTCTCTCCTCTCCTCTCCACTCCTACTCTCTTCTACTCTCTCCTCTCCTCTCCTCTCCTCTCTCCTCTTCTCTTCTCTTCTCTTCTCTCCTCTCCTCTTCTCTTCTCTCCTCTCCTCTCCACTCCTACTCTCTTCTCTTCTCTCCTCTTCTTCTCTCCTCTCCTCTCCTCTCCTCTTTAGGGCTTGCATCTTCACAATGTGTTCTCATCCTAGTTGAATCTACAGGCAGCTTGAGAAGCACAGTTTCAGTTCAATGGTTCAACTGATGAACTTCTCTTCCAAATGTTTGACCTTTCCTCCAGAGAATTATAACTGAATAGAACATTTAATGGGTTTTATGTGTGTGTGTGTGTGTGTGTGTGTGTGTGTGTGTGTGTGTATGTGTGTGTGTGTATGCAAATACAGTATACATGCATGTATGTGTGTACGCAATGTGCACCAATGATATGACTGATAGCAACACACACACACTGCACACACACACATACTGACATGGGCACACACACACACACACACACACACAGTTTATGAATGTATTTAGTACTGGTAGAGCTTAAAATTTGGCCCTCAATCTAGCAAGTGAGATAAAAATTAAGCCCTTTTTTTGTCACATCCTTAGCCATTAGCAAGACTCCATCTGCGAGCGTCGGACAGAGTTTCCTGCTCATCAGCAGTGTGTGAGCGCGAGCCTTCAGCCGGCCGGAGCCGCTGTTTTGGGGCAATTTGTGTTATTACAATATTTCCATGAAAAACATAA